>NW_009596609.1:0-7838 GCF_000690535.1 Cariama cristata
GCCCGCCCCGCGCCTTGAAAAGCTCCGCCGAGAAGGGAATGGCCCGGCCGGGTGATGCCAGGTGGTTCCGTCACCTGCCCGGCCCCCGGTGTCGGGGTGGAGGCTGAGGTGCGAAGACAGCCGGCGGCCTTGTGCCGGGCCGGGGCCTGCGGGGACGAGTCAGGTGAACCCGTCTCAGTGAGGCCAGGCTGCAGCCCGGGGTGAGGGGACCAGCACCCTTCCAGGTGTCCCTGGGTGCCTGGTTAATCGGGTGCTAGGAAGCCAACCCATTTGGTAGGGGCTTTTGGGGAGGGAGCATTTTCATGGTGTTATTTTGGGATAACTGTTTGGTGCTTGGCTTTGAGGCGGGAGGCTGAGAGTTTCTCCTCATGAGGTTTCGTGGGGTGGGAGATTTTACTATTGGGGACGTTGCTGTGTCTTCTGCAGCTTTTTAGCTTGAAGTTTTCTGCCATTGTGTCTTTATTTCTTGTGGTGCCCAAGTTTGTGTTTGTGAACATGACTGTAGTCATTATGCTTTCCCTGCCTACCAGGAGAGGAGGTATCCAGTAACCTGGGTCTGACCCATTGAGAACTTTCAAGATGAATGCCATGACCTTGAAGTGCATCTTGTATTTAATGAGGAACCAGTATGCTATATGAAGCGCTGGAGTGACATTGCCGCTCCATCAATGTTGCTGAAATACTTGCATGCCAAGTTCAAGAAAAAAACTTCTGTGGTTTTTGGGGGGTGGGGATTTCAGTACCTGTTGGTATCATGTTTCTGAGCAGTCCAAATCAGCTGTATATGAAAATCTGTATTTTTGAATTTCCTTAAGCTTGGAAGGAGGAAGTATAGACAGTTTGATAGAAGGAAAGGTGTCCTAATTTTACCACCACAGGTAAATTTCTTTATATTCTGTGTCCTGTCACTGCAAATGCTACCTTTTAGCAACAAACTTCTCAGTGAGTGACAACAGAGATTTTCAACCTGAGAACTTTTTCTTTGTGTGAATGAAATTGAACCTTATGTTGTGTGTGAGGTAGGGTGTGCTAGTGCTCCCTCGACACTAATGCTTACAGGTGCTATGAGCAAAAGGAAGTGTACATCAGTACTGTCTCTCTGGTAGTTTCACCACATGTCAGTCTTTCAGCTTCTTTTGAGACTATCTCGCAGTATAAGGTGGGGGCAGGTTAGGTGTTAATGTTTTGGCTTTTTTTCCTTTGTGTGCCAGTGATCATCCAGCTCACAACAAGTGTTCTCAAGCTTGATGTATGTGGGATCAGAAACTTTTGAGATGGGATGCTCGTGACTGGTCTGTGTGGTGTCCACTGCTGTTACTCTTCTGTTCTGTGTGCTTTTGCAGGCTTTATGATAATCTCATTCCTTCAGGAATGGGCAAAGTTCCTCTTCTGTGACTGACAAAGAAAAACACTGGAATTCTCATTCCGTTGTAGGACGATTTTATCAGGATCAGTCTTGGGGATACCTGCCTAACCTTTTTTTCTTGGAATAGTCAGCAAGAGGAAAGTGAGATCCCCGTCAATGCTCTTGGTCCTTCAGAAAGGAGCGTCTCTGGTGTTTGGAAGTCTATTTCACTAGCTACCAGGGTTGATGCTAATGAAGTGGGGCTTGTGGCCCATGTGTGAATTTCCTTCTCTTTCCCTTTCCAACCCAACCCCAATATTTGGTGGCAAAGGCAAGTGTATCTCTACGCTGCGACAGGCAGCATGGAGCTCTCCTCTGATGGAAGCAGTCAGTACCCGTTGTTCTGCAAAGCAGGAGTGATCAGATAGATCCAGGAAGAGCTGAATCCCTCTTTCTTCTTTGTCTTTAATGCTGTGGTCCATTCATGCTGTTTCTTGCGCTCTCTTACAGAAAGATTGTCACATCACTTTATAGCTTATTAGATAGCCCACTGCTCTCTTGTGGGTCTTGCTGTGGGCTCACCTCTTCAATTGCATCCTGACAGTTTTCTGCCTTGATCTTATTTATGTATGTATCAATGTGCAGGGTCCAGATAAACTCTACAGGAATGGCTTCCCATCCTGGGAAGGTCCTAGATTAGATATATTTGCCCGAGCTCCATAATGACCTTCCAGTAACATTGGCTCACTTTGAAAACAGCAGAACACAGAAAATAGGGCCTTATAGAGGAGTATATCTCTATAAAGTCCTCAAGGACTTTGTAAGCTGTTCCTTCATTTTTAAAGGCTGATTAGCTTTGTTGGTATCTTCTTCTTTGAACATGGCAAGGCACAGCCCAGTATTTGCTGGAGTGATTGTGGAAGCATTTGCTGAAAGGGTGTTTAAGTTCTACTAGTTTACTGAATAAGATACAGAATGTGCAGAACTAGTGCTTCCCTCCCCTTATTCCACCAAAAATAACCCCAAAGTGGGTATGCCTCTGAAACATCCTGAAATCCCCTTAAGTAGTGTTGTGAGACACTGTTCAATTGGAATAAATGTTAAGATTGGAATAAGGAAGGGCAGCTATGAGGCCTCCCTCCCTTGGGCAGAGGAAGAATGGGACAATGTGTTGGACATTTATTGAAGCATTAGGAAGGAGAGGTGGGCGGTGAGGGAGATGGTGCGATTTTTACACCGTGCATCTGAACCCTAATTGAGGCTTCCTTGGCTCTAAGAGTCTCACCAGCTACAAACTGGGCAGCGGCAGTCCTCCGTGTCACGTAGGACCAACTCTTGGTCTTCTCCACAATAATACCCACATACAGCCTGTGTATCGCACTGTTGCTGCGACACATGACAGTTATCCCAGAAAATATGGTAAATAATCTAGCAACAGCGATGTGACTTGGAACTCAAGGTATCAAGTGTTTCTTCACATTAACTTTTCTGGTTTTTGGAGGCCAGCAGATACACCAATATATTAGACTTGGGGGGAGGGGGGAAAGCTGTACTAGCTTTTTTCATCAGGCTCGCAATTCCTTTTAGTCTTACCCAGTCAGTTCCACACTGTTTTCCATTAAGTCTTCTTCACTACTCAAGAGCTGTTTACATGGGAAAGGGTCTTTTTTTGTAGTTGAGCAGGAAGATGTTGACGGTGTGATGGACTGTAGATGTAATCAAATAAGATGTGCTTGGAAACCCTTTCCTTTTGGTGTCAAGCTATGTCATCTTTAATTTGGTGAACAATATGAAAGAAAAAAAACTGCAGATCGTGGGCTGGCTCCAGCCATATAGGCACAATGAGGAGCAGAGAGAATGCTTGTGAGCGCAGATTTCTTCTTCTCTGGAGAAATGGGGCAGCCTAGCCTTAAGAAAGAGATTTAGTGTCAGCCGTGACAGATGGAAGTGGATTCCTCGCTGTCCGTGCAGCAGTAAATGTTAGGAGGCTTACCATCAGCCTGGAGGCCGTATGTGTAGAAAGCTTTGGTGGCCTACCAATCTGATATGAAAAGAATTCAAAAAAGATAAGGAGAAGTTGACGTCTAGTGAAAAGGTTTTGATTATAGGATTATAAACCCAACTGCTCAGGCCAAAACCCTTTTTCTACCAATGACCAAGAGATGATGCTTAAGGAAAGGCTAAGAGGACACATATAACATGCTTGTCCTAATCATATCCTTCTTGGTGTTGCACTCTGCAGTTTTTTAGTCTTTTTATTTGTTAGCCTGAGTAATTTTGTATGTACATAAGGTCTGTCATTCCACTGGTAACAGCACTCTGTTGTGAAACCTCGTTATCCGTTCCTGTGCCTTTTCCTCTCTTTTAGCCAGTTACTAGTTTTAGAGAAACTTTAATTTTATCCCGGGACATCTTAATTTTTAAGACCTTTGGTCTGATACCACACCAGACTTGTTGAGTCTTCTTAAAAGCATCTAACCTTTTCTAATAGGTCTATAAATCACAACTTCTTCCCCCAGCCTGCCACTTAGTTTTATTTTTCATTTTTCTGAACATGTCTGGTGCGGAAGTAAGATTCTCTGATTTTCCAGATCTTCTGTAGAGCTCTTTAAAATAAACAACAATCAAAAATCCTTGGCATCTTCTTTCTTATCATTTCTCTATTCGATCTTTCTATTTCTTGTCTGTCTCTCATCCAGCAGACTGGCTGGCTGGCCTCTGGCTGGGTATGTGTGGAAAATATTATAAATATATAAAATTCTTTTAACTTGGAAGAATTTGTGCTGTTTTCTTCTTTTGCGCACATCTTCTATTTTTAAAAGACTTTTTGTCTGTACAATAAGTCAATTAGAATTAAAATCAAGCAAGAAGTTGCATTGGCTGAAGGCTTTTTTTTTTTTTTTTAAAGGTCTGTTTTCTTCTTTTGCGCACATCTTCTATTTTTAAAAGACTTTTTGTCTGTACAATAAGTCAATTAGAATTAAAATCAAGCAAGAAGTTGCATTGGCTGAAGGCTTTTTTTTTTTTATTAAAGGTGATGTATTTCTGTTCTTACTCAACAAAGCTGAGTTACTGTTGAGTTATAAAGTTACTATTGAAAATTTCAGCTTGGTGACATGTCCTGATATTTGTGAGGAAACTGAAGTTCCCCATTGCTCCCTGTTTCCTAAAGGCACAGCCCATCTGTTCTCACCATTGCTGCTTTATTCTAGTCTGATGGGGCAGTTTTACTACTATGTTTTTTCCATTTAGGCCTGATACAGTTCACTTACCTATCTCCTTTGAGTTTGAGTTTGTGGTAGTTTTTTTTTTTTGCTTCAGTGTGTAGTACTAATCCTCCCCTTGAGTGACCTGGTCTTTTTCTGTGTACCTTGTTCCCTGGAGCGCCGGAGAGTGCTGCTCTGTTAACAAGTTGCTGGGATATACGTTATGTCCATGGTCTCCCTTGAATCCATACATCCTAGTTCCCCACCTTACTTCTGAGATCTGTTTAATCTGTTGGGTTTTTTTTGGGTCCCGTTTAAATATCACATACCGCCAAAATCCCTCTTTGGGAGGGTGGGTATTTCTTCTAAAATTCTGCCCATTTTTTCCTACCCTGCATTAGAAGTTACAGAACTTGGGATTTCATCCAGGCTGTCATTCTTGGTCTTTATACCATTGAAAGCTATATGGATCATGCTTGCCAGCTTCTCCCTGGGATGCTATAGAAACAGTGGTTTGGGGTTAGACCGCCCGGTGTGTTACCTGTGACTGAGACCCATGCTGAATGCCCAGGGGGGAGCGGGAGGTTGGAGCTGGTGGGCAGTGCCGTTTTCCTGGAGTGTTCTCTCAGCGCTTAGTCGCTTTCAGTTCAGTGATTTATTTTATCGGTCTGAGGCTTTATGTCATCGTATTCAGTTGTCTTCCACCAGCTGGTTGGTTTTTTGTTTTTCTTGTTTATTTTTTTGCTATGAATTTGTCCAGTTCTTTGGACTCGATGTAAATGTTAACCTCCACTCTATTGCAGCAAGGCATTGCACAACTCCTCTGTGCTTTACATTTGTTTCAAACATGCCACCTGCTAGAGTTGCCTCCTGCTGCTTCCTTAACGCACTGGAAAAAGTGCTGAAGAGTCATTTCTTTTTCACCTTCTCCACGCAAAACTTGGTTGTGTAGACCTCAATCAATACCGCACCTCAACTTGTTGTTCTTCGTAAGAAGCTACCTCCCAGCACCCGGTGTGCCGCTCTTGCACCTGACTGGCAGGTCGCCATGCTGTCCTTTCAGCTTACAAATTCCACTGTTGTGAGTTCCCTTTACAGCCTTCCTCTTCCTCTGCCTGGCGGGTGGGTATTCCTGGTGCAAGAGGATGGGATGCGGCCATCTGGTGAGGAGATTTCACCGACCAAATCATTGCTAATCATGCTAAGACCTATTGCCACAATATGTTTTCCCCTCCATGGTAGGAGCATAGTCTGAAGGTAGGAACGTACCTGAAGTTCTTCTTCATCAACCCCTGATTTGTGCAGTTCATCCATCCCTAACGTGAAAGAGCAATAATGAGGACCATGAGGTTTGTGTGCATCTGTTCAGAGGTAGGTAACTGTTCATGCAGTGCTTGAAGCAGACTATGGCCATCTCACCTTTCTGCTGCCTGCTTCCCAGCTTCTACCCTTTTTAGAGGTAGTGGAGAGCAGCCAATAGGTAGTTCTGTTGTTTCCCTCTTCTAGCATAACTTTTATTTCACTTCTGCAGTTAGGGACTAGGAACTTCATAGTTTTCTTGATGTATAGCTTAAATTCTTGATACATGTTCTGCTCACTCAAACGAGGGGATGGTGTAGCTGTCTTATACTTTTACCTTCATATAGGCATCAGCACAATGCTCCTTTTGATTGGACGCTCCATTAAATTGTGTGGTTTGTTTCCCTCATTTCATGAAGAAGATGGAGTTGCTTGTTGCTTGCTTGCAGTCAGAGAATAGAAGTCACCTTTGTGGTGACATTGTGTTAGGAGCTTTGTGATTTAATTATGTCTTGAATTATTTAAATAGAATCTAGCTGCATTAGACTTTCAAATTTACTAGTTTAGGGGTTAAGTGGATAAGTTATCAAAACTAACCAGTTTCTTTAAATTTTGCTTTCCTTGGGGGGAAAAAAAAGTTGACCTCAGAGTTACTCCACTGCTTTTAAGCAGAAGTGGCTGAATCCTGTGATCTCATGGAAGGTCGAGGGCTTCCTGCTATGGAGACGAACGTGGAGCACAGCTTGGCTGAAGCTGAAATGGATCTAAGGTACTGCTCCTCCATTGTGCTGGCACTTGCGTTTGACCCTACAATGAATCAGTTTAAGGGGCTCTAAGCCAAGGAAATAACCTTATTTATTAGGAAGAGGAATAGTTTTTCTGCTGGTACAAGTTGCTGAACTGGCCTGTGGTGGAATCCTGCGTACAGGAGTTCAGAGCTGGCAGGAGAGAGGGGAACTGTTTCTCTTCATTGCAGGTAGGTTTTTAGATTGTCTAACCAGGAACCTGAAGCTGTGGATCCAGGATCGATGTCTGTTTGTAGGCTTTATGGAGGAGGGAATGTCAGTAACGCAGTGTAACAGTGCTTCCCTTGATTCTCAACTTGCACTCATTGGTGTCTAAGCACCCAAAAATGCGATTTTTGGTTTTTGATCATTAGTTTTGTTTTTAGTAAAATTTGCAGTAGCTAAAGCATGCCTTTTTAAAGGTGCCATGCTTTGATCAGAAAAGAGCAAGAGGTGCCCAGCCTTGATCTGAAAAGAGCAAGAGATCTAGAATCTATCGTCTCCCTTGTTCTAGGTCCTGTCCTTAAGGAAAACTCCCATGAAAAACTAATTTGCAATTCTCAGGCTTCATCTTCTAGCAGTCGATGAACTAGAATGGGAGAGCCCTTCACTTCCTTAAATTTTCATCATAGGGAGATACTTCTACAATTCATTCATTTGCTTTTTCAGTGTGCCCTTTGGTTAAGATACATGCATTTTAAAGAGTTTAGTTTTCAGATGGCTGGAAAGCATCTTTCAGACTTTTTTTCAGCTCCAGCTTTTTTAGTGAATGTCAGGCATGGATGCTGGCCCTTTACCGGACACCACTGCCTCTCTCCAGTTGTAGGCAAGGAGAAAATTGCCTCCCTTTTTTTTTCTACTCCTCTCTGCAGCAATGCTGTGCTCTGTATACATGACCTGTATGACTTATTCATAGATATCTGAGCATAAGTTTGATTGTATTAAGAAGCATTTTGTGGAAGATATGCTTTTTCTGTCTGCTGTTTTCCATGTCTAGATAGAATCCAGAGCGGTTGCTGTCAAGCAGAGATGAGGCTTAAGGGGCTTTGTCCATTGAGCTAACGGGGGGGAAAAAAAAGAAAATGTAAGGTGTAAATGCAAAGGTCAGGTAGTCAAGTATTTTCTCACTCTTGTGACAGTTGATGTAGGGGAAATGGCAGGAGACATTTGGGTTGTAGGACTTGGGGCTGTCTGGTCGTGTAG
>NW_009596609.1:7869-58329 GCF_000690535.1 Cariama cristata
GCAGCCAATTTTCAAGTTGGATGACATCTCAGAAGCTGGTATTTTTGGTGTGGTTCTTGCTTCTTTTGTGAAACAGATTTTCTTTAACCTTGCTACCTGTGTTTCTGACTTATGAAATGATATAATGGGATTTTTTCCACCCTCCAAACATCCTAGGCTGGACTTGAACCACTAATTGTTCTGTCTGTGGAGTATTATTAGAAGTGTTCACTGCTGACCAGCTTACTCTGGCAAGTTGAGCACAGAATGCACAATTACCCATTTCAGGTTGAGATCAGTTTGAAAAATTGTTATGAGCTTTGGCCAGCTCAGGTACAAAATTCAGTTTTCTGTTACTTTATTACAGCTATGAATAGGATTAAAATTATTTTTACATTCAAATACAACATAAGGTTTATGATGCTTTTTTATAGAAACAAACTCTGACCATCTGTGTTCTGTAACTGGAAATTCTCAGGATCCAGTTACCTGGCATAGCACTGGCAAATTAAGGATCAAAGTACAAATATGGCTTATTACAATGACTCTACCCTGAAGAACACATTTTGAAGGTTTTGGGTTTTTTTTTGTTTGGTTGTTTTTTTCCTAAGAAGAATATTCAAGGAATTTTTCTGTCAGATGCAACGAGCTGGCGTAAGATCTGATAGCAGAATGAGAAGACACATGCCTAAGTCCTAGAACTACTTAACAGACAGGAAAACTTATGGATGGGAAACAATTATTTACATGGGCTGGGAGAGTGCAAGCAGATACTGACAGTTGTGGACTAGATGGCATCGTTGACACATGTGGAAATGGCTTATATAGAGGCAGTCCAGACCAGCTTGTAAAACTCTTCCATAATCTTAGTAACACCATTTCTCCTTGGAAACTGACTCCCACAGCAGTGCAGAAGGAGATTAAACACGTAGTGCTTGCATATACAAGAGTTTTCATATATCTTTCTAGGATGTTCATGCATAGAGAGAAGTGCAGGCCACAGCCATTATCTGCCTTGATTCAGTGTTTTCTTTGTTAATGTTATCTTTAGGTTTTAACTACAAAGGAAACAAATTCCTCTAGAACTGTAGATCCTTCAAATAACAATGAAATATGAGCTTCCAATCTAAAACCAAGCTTTACACCTCTGGGGACTTTTTGTCTTTGAGGAAAAAAAAAAAGCTCAGGGAACTGTTGAGTATGGTTGAGAATGCACTGGGATTTCCCAAGGGTGGAAGAAAAAGTGGGTCAGCCATGAGGACATCACCTTCGGGCAAGTCACCAGCTGTCTGCAAACTAAAAAATGGTGAAGCTGCAAATCAGAGAATGAAACTGTAGATTTGCAGGGGGCAGAGGAAGGTTGAACATGCTCCTCTAAGCATGCTCCAACTAGAGGGGAGAGTTCCTACAAAAATGGGGAAAATGGTTACAGAAGGGCTGTAGAGAGATGATTTAAGTGACTAACTGTTGGCATGATAAAATGTTTTTGTCAGTCCCAGGAAATCTCTTCTGTGTAATTACAAACAGAATCTCTGCTTTGAAAACTACAAAAATTTTGTCCCACTTAGTCTCATTTAGTCTGATGTGACGTATCAGTGCAGCAAGTGGCAGTTGCCCCACTTATGCTAATTTTTATTAAATTTCAGAAAGCGCTTGGCAGCATGAAGTCCATGTGGCAAATCTATAAATACTTGATTTTTCCCTGCAAAATACCGTGTCTTCCAGAATTTGAATCAAAATACCAAATCTCTGATCAGGAACTTACTGTTACATTCCTAACCTGTGAATGACTTTTTTTGACAAGTTTATTTAATCCTTGATAATTATCATGACTCCCTCTATCATAAAATGATTTGAATGGGTAAGATGAGCACCGTTTTCCCTGGAATGGAGGTTTAAAAAGATTGATCTCAGGCTGTGGGCCTTTTAATAACCTGAAACAGTAGGTTATATACAAGACCATTGAGCAACAGATGTTACCAGTTTGCTGTACGGCTGAGTTGGTTATTCAAGGTAAAAATACTATTCTCCAAGAACAGGGACTCGAGGAAGGTACTGTTGAGCACAGCTATGAAAAGCAACTTGGAGTGGCCACGTTTGAAGGAAGATGAATAACAGGCTCCCCACAAAAGCACTCTGCGGAGAGAAGGGAGAGGGCTTGCCTAAGAGGGACACTTTGCATTACCTAAGCATCAGTTAAACAAACTGGTCCAGGATCAGGTGATGAAACCATACCTCTGTGTGGTGTTTCTGGTGGTGTTCGGTGTAGATTTAGTCCGATACCATAAGTATAACCTCTGCTTAATTCTTGCTTTTGAGATATATTTGTTTTGGCTACCAGCAGACTACTCAAGCTTTGCAGGTAGTGATCTATACTGACTTTGCAGATATACTTAAGCTGCAGTTAAATGTTTATTGTAAGCAGGCCATAATGTTTGCCTGTTAAATTAGTAGAGGTTAAGATGGTTATGATATTAGAGGGATTTCCTGGTGTTGGATTTAATTTTCTGCTTGGATCAAAAACCAGAGCAACTCTGTCTGGGAGCTTGGCGGAAGGTAATAGACTTTCCTTTTGAACTCTCCTGCTCCCCATTTTTTTTTGGTTTTGCTGCTGAGATGTAGTTGGAGAGAATTAGGGTCACATAAACTGCGAGTAGCACAGGCGTGCTTATCTGGTTTGCATTCCTAATGATTTGTTGTCATAATTAACTGTGCTGATTCTCCCTGTAGCTAGGTGGTTATGGCACAGAAATCACTGGTGTGGCTGACTGCTCTGTAATGTATGTGAATACAGTCTCTGTCAGTATAAAATTATGGGTTTGGGGGTTTTGTTTGTTTTGCTTAGGTCCTATGCTGTTACTCATAAGTCACTGTGCAGGCAATAATACGTTCAGTTGGCTGTGCAACCAGGTAGCCGTAATAACGCTGTCAAGGTGCATCTGTTATCATATTTAATATATTTATGTGTGTTCTGTTCAGTGCAGCCTCCTGTTAGCAGAGAATCCAGACCTGTGTTGATTGCAGCTTTTTTGGGGGATGATGTTTTGTTTTGTTTTTTTGTTTTTCCCTGTCAGAGCTACATCACTCCTTAATGGTCATAAACCTTTCAAAGGTGACAAACAGTCCCAGTATCTTGCAATCTCACCTTGAGATGTTTTGTTTTTTACAGAAATGAAATGCTATGAATAGCAAATCCAGAATTTCTAAGGCTGATCGCCTTGCATGCCTATGAGAAGAATATGTCACAGAGGAGACTTTAAGCCGCAGCTGCTAGGAGTTGAGCCTGCTCTCTAAGCAGGGTTTGCTACAGCAGAGGCAGGCAATGAAGGAAGATGTGTCTTCAAGGAACAGTTCAGAACCATTCAAGCTCCTGCTGTCAGACCTACCCTAACAGCGTATGACTTGTTTTTAATTGCTAAAAGCAGGAGGTATGATGTATTCCAGGGCTGAGGGGCTGTTAGTCCAGTGCACTGTATTTTTCTTAATCATTTCCTGTACTGTCATATGTATTTCTACCCTAATAACAGAATGCTCATGCATGGTACTACTTATACAGAGATTTAAGGTTTTTTTTGTTTGTTTTAATGTGAGGGATTTCATTTTTATAATTGGTGTCGTGTGTTGGAAGCAGATGACGTTGGTAAAACAGTGAGGGATGCTGAGTGCATGCAGTTAATACTGCCATTAACTGAGCCCCGGTTCTGCTGCTCAGTTGCACTTGAAAACTCCAGTGTTTTTCTTTCTTCTAAGCACTCTCAATGCTACTTGTCATATTCTCCTCTTATTCCCCCCTCAATCTGTTTCATTTTGGCTTAATGCCTGTAAAGTTTGTGTTGGGAACAGCTAAGTTATGCTTAAATTCTATTTACAACTTTTTTTTCTTGTTTGTTTCTCCCATGCAAGTATTGGACAGGGAGATTGATCTGATTTCTAGACTGCAGTTTACTGGGGTTACTTGTTTTGTTTTTGCAGATGTCCAGCTTTGTCTTGCCTAAAAAGCTGTAGCTTGCATCAGCTTTCTAAAACACAATTGGGTCCACTCTTGAGGTGGCTCCCGTGTTCATGGTGGGGAATTTGATCAAGTAAAGATGATCATGGACTACAGCAGTCTAAATAATCTTCACTTGTTCTAATTGTTCTAATTTGTAGGCTTCCAGAGGTGAGGATGTGTCCTGAAATAAAGTGGGATATTGCAATTCCTCCACAGTGAGATTAAGACACTTAAGATTATCCAGGACCTTTAGTAAGATGGTGAGAGACAGACCTCCATAGCTTTGTTCTGCTGTTTAATAACCACCTTGGGTCTGAACAGTTTTCAACTTGATGTTTGTTTGAGTTTGGCTGTATTTTGAGCACTGCTGCCACAGTATATTGAGGCTGAAGTAAGCTAACGTAGGAAAGATCTCATACATAACGTCAGGGATTTCCACAGGGAATGCTCCGTAGTTTAGTTTTAAGAGTGCTATGATTCTGTAAAATTAGGAAATAATTTTTCCAGTGAAGCTGTTTAAAATCTTGCTTGCATGAAAGAGAACGTTGTAAGACAGGTAATTGGGTTGCATATATGAGACTTTTTGATTGATTCTTTATTTTTTGGTCTCTGACCTCCTTGAAGAGATTAAGGAGACGTATATAACATATATATACACTATTTCCTCTGCAAGTAACTGATAAAAACACAAGCCTGGCCATACTGAGTCATATCTCAGGTCCATCTAGGCCAGTATCCCATCCTGAGTTGGCCAAGAGTGGATATGTAGGGTAGAGAATAAGGGCAGGGAAAACATATAAAATGACTCTGCAGAATGCTCTTACCACCTTCAGCGATTTGTAAATTGAAGACTTCCTAAGCTAAAGATGAAGTATTTGTATGTAACTGTTTAATGGAGGGTTTTTTAACTATTATTTTTAGTGAATTTGTCAAGTCATTTTTTGAATCTATGTAAGCTTTTAGCATCTGCAGCAAAGATTTCTTCAGCTTAACAACTTGTGTGAAGTTGCTTTTTCTCGGTCTAGTTTGTCTCCTGATGAACACACGTGCGAGCAAGGCAGATGCCTTTGATGTTAAGACTCTGCCACACTAATTGCAACATCAGGCCTTGCACTGGAATTCTTGCAGACTTTCCTCTTAAGTTTGTTACTGTTGTCTATTCCAGTCATGCTTCTCTGCCGGGTCTTGATTTTCAGATAAATAATTGCTGCTATAGTGCATCAGATTTTTGTAAGCTGCCTTAAAAATAAAGGAGACCATTTGCCTGTGAGTGTTAGTGACTGGAACTGTCTTGATGCCAAATAGAAAGAACAGCTAGCAGAGCAGTGTGTCAGAATATGTAGTGGGGCTTATTGGCCTGTTTAAGCATGTTTTGGGGGATTTCTTCATAAATTTCGTCTTGGCCTTTAAAAAGTAAAACTATAAAGGTTCTCCAGGATGGGCTGGAAGAGACAGCGGTATGAAAGAGCTGATTTCACACTTCTTCATGCTGAGGTTGGTCAAGAGACGGGATTTGATCCTGTTATTGTCACTGTTTCTTTCTCAGGGCTGCTTTCCTTTCTGCTTCACTTCCTATTTCTAGGTTGGTAGTTTTACTGTATCTTAGGATTGCTCAGCTCTCTTGCCTGTCTTTGTGGGAGAGGGGTACAACCATTTTTTGACATCCTGTATGTTCCCTTCGGAAAAGACAATCTGAAAGTTCTTGTCTTCTCAGTCACTATCTTCAAAATTATGTATCTTTACATTCTACGGTCTATACGTTTTAAAGCTAAAAGTGATGCAGATATGTCAAAGTTCATACAGGTCACCCTTTGAATCAGGAACAGCTTTACTGGAGTTCAAGAGGGTTATAATCCTGCCAGCTCTTCTCCAGTTCCCCTTAACACCACTTAACATTTAACATGTGGAAATGAGGCTCTCTGCTCTGTGTTGGGGAAGAGACAGCAGTGCCTTACCTCTCCCTCACTCTCCATCCTTTGCCACCTCCCTTTTGTAGTTACATTAGCAAATTCGACTCTAGCAGGGGGCTAGCTGCAGGCTTTGATGCTAGTCAAACAATATTTACACTATATTTTCTTCATTTAGAAGAAATTACAATAATGCATAAGTTAAAAGGGTAATTTAAGTGTGCTTATGTTTTCTGCATAAAGGTAACTTCATCCCTTTCTTTGTGCAGCTTCTGGAGATGTAGGTGAGCATGTGTTACACCTTGCTGTGGGTGTAGGCCATGCTTCAGTGTTACTCTGGTAAAACCTTGGTCCATAGGCCTGAGCGTGTTTCTGCAGCATTAGTACTGCCTCAGGAACAAATTTTTGATGTGATAACATGGCTTTGTGCTGCTACTGTGATCTAAAACAGTATGAAATTTGTCTCAGGCTGTAATTAAATTGGCTTTTGGTTTGGCTGTGCCACTCTGGCTATACCAGAGCATGTCTGTAAACTTAGTTTTGTAATTCCATATTGCCAAATGGCTGGTATTCATGGCAGTGCCCAGGAGGATTTTGTTCTGTTTCAAAGCTAGTGAAGATATATGTGACTCCTTTAAATAACAAACATGTTACCTTCATACACATGTATTATAACATGGATAAAAGAAAGTGGAATAGTGCAGCAGGGAAAGCAGTTCTGCCTTGCCTAGCTTTGAGTGCTCATAGACTTCCATGCTCTGTCTCTCCTCTAAAATTATTATTCGTCTGGATTACTTTCCACCACTAGTCACTAGACTGAAATCTTATTATGCGCATGCATCACTAATGTGTATGTCGCATACCAGACTTTCGGTGTTTTGCTTCAAAATGAAAAATGCTACATGACTGACTTTCTCTGGAAAACTCCTAAACTTCTTTCTCTCTCTCTTTGTTGCTACTGCCACCCTACATCCTGGATCTCTAGCTGCCTTTGTATCCCCTGCAGTCCAGAGCCTGTATTGTGCTGTGCTTGTCTTCATGGAGTGATACCAAGAGACCTTCAAGAGTAGGGAGGGGTTACCTGCCCCTGTACCTGTGTGTTAATGTTGGGGGTTTTTTTTATGTTTTGGTACTGTTGAGGGTTTGAGATGGTCTACAATTAAATGACTTTTCTTTAAATAACAGAAGAAAAGCCAGCCTTAGAGATTTTTGCGAGGATTCTCTTTCCCATGCAGTCTGCAGTGATGTGCAGGGAGGCTGGATGCACAGTGTATGCAGAGCTCACTGGTAGCTTAGGGATATCCAGTTCAGATATTCTGGTGAGCATAAAGGAGCAAGGGAACGGCATTAGACTTGCTCATTAGGAAGAAGAAGCACAAATGTTGTGCTGCCAAACACAGCATGTACTTTCTCATTGGAGAGCTTTCCAGTTTCTTACTTCAATACCCGATGAATGAAAGGGCTGCTACCCCGTACAGATGCAGGACTCTTTCTATGAGCATTTGGAGCATTTTGCAGCATCTTTCTTCTGAATTTCTTTAATATACAGTTTCTTTGTATTTCTCTTCTATCATTTTGATTGTCCTTTAGCAGATGTTGGATTGTATGAGCATTTCTCAGCAGCCCTCTTACTGCTTTAGTCTGCGGCTCCTTTTTTCCATGTAGTTGCCTTCTATATGTAGAATGACATCTCCTTTTGTGAAGATCTTTTGAGAAGATCTCTTTGAGATCTTTTGTTCATGTTTTGTTTGATCATCCTGTATGTCTTGCGCTTTTGACATACTTCTGTCTGCTGCTTCCTTGTGCACGCTACGTGCTGGTCACTTCCAATCCTTCCTTCTCAGTCCTTTTATTGCTAGGGAATGAGCTCTTTTCTCTGCTTGAGCTCTTAATTCACTGGTGGCTTTTTTTCTGGCCCTGAAGAAGTGGGATGGTTGAATGGCCAGCTCTGGTCTTTTTTTCTAATTTGGTATTGATATTGTTAATCTTATTTAAGTCTGCTGTCAGAGTGCTACAGTAACACTTGTTTTTAGGAAGGAAAATATTTAATATTTTGGGGGAAGGATGATAGAACTGCCAAGAAAGCTTGATGAAAGATCCATGCTTAAGAAAAGATCTATGCTTAATAAAAGATCCAGCCTACTTCTAAAGCCAGAAAAATGTCTTACAGGAAGAGACAAAATGTATTACGAAGACCTTTTATTAGTCCTGTTTCAATTCATTTTCTTCCAGGAAAGTAGAGTTAATGTGTATCTGAAAGTCATTTTTGTAGAAGAATTATAACCAAAAAAAACCCTCAAAACAAAAATAATTTCAGCATAGGCTGTCTGGAGCTCCCTATAAAGGCGGGAATAATGGGCATGAGGTAGAATGCAAACACTTGTAGGAGCAAGATATGTCATTGTATTTTAATTTGATTATTTTTAGCACTGTGTGTATGCTATGAGGAGGACTAATTTATACATGGCTAAAGCCCTTTCTAACTATCCCCATCTTCTCTGCTTGGCTGTTCATCACAGTGATAGTGTCTGTAATCCTGGCTCTGTAAAGGCCCTTCTACACCATTCAGCTGCATTTAGGCTTATTGAATGCAATACCTGGCAAACCTTTCTGATTTGCATTGGATGTTTTCCGATGAAAACCATAAAAACTGCCCGTGTAGCAGCTGCTGTGTTGAAGCAAGGCCTTTTTGCCTGGTAACAATAACAGCTCTTGCAACATTTGGCATTAGATTCTCTTTGACTTGTTGGCTGTCAGGCCCAAGAGCACTGGACTTCTGCATGGTATAGCCGGTAATTGTCACCCTTTTAGTTTGTGCTGCTGACTTGAAGCATGGTTGCGTCTGCCAAGTTTATGCATGGAGTGAGCTCAGATGTTTGCAAGGTGAGTTTGCCACCTTTCCCAAGAGACCGGTTCTGATTTAGTCATAAGCAAAACCCATGGAAATATAGCATGTACTTCTGCTGTGACCTGTACTAATTTTGTCATTCCTTCCCCCCGCCCCTTTTTTCCCCAGATAAATGGCTCATTTAAATTGGGAGCTACTAAAATACTCTCTGGCTGGCAAATGCAGTGCCTAGCAGCAGTCATCAAGGACGAACCAAACATGAGTGGAGGAGGGGAACAGGTCGACATTCTTCCGGCCAATTATGTGGTCAAAGATCGCTGGAAAGTGGTGAGTAGCCCCGGCTTCGTGCTTCCTTTCGTGGCCCAAACAGTTCTCTTCCTCCTGCAATAGTGTAGAAACTCTTCTAGTTAATCCTGGACTCCAGCAAGCAACAGTGGAGTGGTACGGTTTGACGTGTTAGTAAGATACAGCAAGGAGATGGTTAATGTTCCTCTAGTGTTTTTTAGACTGTCTGGTATTTTTAGAAGACTAAACCTGCCAAGGATTTGTAGGTAGGATTGAACTGTTGCAGCAAGCTAAGTCATCTTTTAGTAAGAAACGTAGATTTCGAGTTAGTGTGGTAAAGAATACTACAGACGTGCCTATAAATAAGTTGCATTACAATAAAATAATTTAAAAGCAAATGTTTAAGGTTGGAATGTCAGCTACTTCAAGAGTCAGGAATTCCCTAATTAGCTTGTTGGTACAACTTGTGTGTACATTTATTAGGATACTTTTAAAAATTATATCATCACATGTTAAAAGAGTTTTAGTTCTTCATGGGACAACTGTTTCATCTGTTGTGCAAGCCGGATGGGGTACATGGAATTAGTAGCCATTTCGTCTTTTATGTATTCATTGTATGGCTGCAGATCTCACTATCCATTTAAATTCACGGCATGAGTTTGCTATTTAAACTGAGCTCTTTATGTTTCGTATTGCTGTAGTATCTGTGTCAGATATGTTTGGTTTTTTTTAATTCGTGCTTTTACCAGGCAATACAACAGAGAAATATTAGCTTTGTTTCGTATTGCTGTAGTATCTGTGTCAGATATGTTTGTTTTTTTTTTAATTCTTGCTTTTACCAGGCAATACAACAGAGAAATATTAGCTTGCCTTTACAGAAAGGGTTTCAAATTTAGTTAGATTTTGATTTTTGTTATTTTTTTTACAGACTGCTTAATACTTATCTACCAAAGCACAACTCCGCTAGACATCATGGGCATCTAGGCATGCTCATCACTTCTATAGATTGGACCTGCCTTAGGCACCCAGCAGAAGAGCATGTGATTAATGGTAGCTTTTGAGCAGAGACTTCAGCAGCTTGACCAGAATCAAGCAAGAATGCTGTGGTAGAGACATGGGGAGAATCTCATCCTCTAGACATGTTTCATCGCCACTAGATTTGTTCAGAAGGTGCAGTTCCTCTTACGTATAAGGCTTTCTCTTTGGTCATAAAGTGAGGTCTCTGGGGTGGTGGGAGAAGTAGCATTATATTATCACCTCAGTTAAAGAAATTAGAATGTAACACGTGAAAGGATCATATATCTTTATACTTCTTGAAATTCTGTATGTGATTTCTGAGAGTGTTTGTTTTCTGGCTTTAAAAGCTTTGGTTTTAAAAAGCTGAAAAAAAAAAAAAGTAAATCCAATGTGTGCCATTGTGTCCATTTTTAACTTGCATTACCAGCAGTGTCTGAATTATTAAACTCACAGCAGAAGCCTCACTGGTTTGAACTACAAGTGATTCGTAGTAGTAGCACAAAGTCGTTTCTCGGTGCTAACTAGCTGCTGCCCTGTGAGTTTTGCTGTGGGCTGTGAAGAGCAGAGGACTAAAGAGACTCAGGACTCTGAACTAGCCTCAGTTCCAGGCTGTGGATAGGTTACTTTCAACAGCCCACTTCAGACAACATCTTACCCTTTCGTTAGATTTGCTTCGTGCCTGTATCGCTTTGTTGCCCTGGGCAGTTCCACTTTGCTCTGTTCTTGTTCCTCCTCCAGTGCCTGCATCTCTTCATCCTAGCACTTTGCTCCTGCTTTCTCCACAGCCTTCACTTTTCTGTCTAGCCTGTCCCTGCACAGCCTATTTATATTTAAGCAATTCAAACTGCTTTTCATTCTCCATGCTTCCTGAGAGCAGATGGAGAATCTCAATTTTTCTCTGTGATTAGATACCAAAATGGAGACAACCCCTATCCCCCTCCCAAAGCTTTCTGGCACAGCTGAAGTAAAGTCTTGCTGTGCTTTTGCAGCTCTGGGCTAGAGCACATATACTTATTTTGGCAGGATGATATGTGTGCAGGTTAACTGACGTGGAGGACTAGAAACAGGCTCTGTGCTTATGGACTTCTCAGAAAATACTGCTTACAGCTTTTATCTGACCCTCCCTGCATAAATGGAAATTTCCTCAGAGCCTGTAATTTGGTCAGATTGGTGTGTGTTCTTTGCAAAGCTGAATTTAGATGCTGTCTTGCTGCTAAACCATTGTTTCAGATGCATACTTGCAAATACTCATTCTTCTCCATTCTCCTTTATCCTAGCTAGCTTCGACTTGTACCATTCCTACTGCTCATCAAACTTTGAGTTTCTCGTTCATAGATAGGAGTGCTAAAACTTCTGTACATGATGGGAGTATTTTTTTAACGCAGTCTAAACAAAGTAACTTTGTTTTTGGAAACGGCAGAACTCTTAAAAGCACCAGAAACTCCAAATAAAGCTTAAAATATGCTCAGTTATGCTCATAGGGAAGCATTTCAAACTAATTTTAAATTTAGTAGAGGCACTAAGTGTGGAATTCAGTGATTTCATTGTTGCATGAATCTGTGACTGGGGACTGCTAGAAGCACTACCCACTAACTCTGCCTTAGAAAAGATAGAAATGTGCAGCTATATTGTCAACAACAGCTACCTCTAGTTAAAGAAATAGCCTTTTATGTTTTATAATGTTGGCTCACAGCAGTCTTCAATACCGCAGTGAGGTCATTACCCCATTTGAAGGCGCTGAGAACTTACATGTCTTGCTAAAGGATGTAAAGAGCAATGAGAAATTCTAATTCTCTGAGTAGAGCTGGGAATTTGGCCTTGTGCTAGCTGGGTTGTGTGTTGGGAGCCTTCATTGAACAGTCATTTCTGCCCCCCACCCCCAAAGTGCCCACCCTTTAGGCAGGCCTTCTGTGCTGTCCCCTTGCTGTCCTTGATGTTGGGGTGGGAACAGTCAGAACCGCAAGCTGTATGGGGCTCAAAGTAATCTGGAAAAAATAGAAAAATACCTCTGTTGGCGCAAGGAAATGGATACCATAGGATCAAGTGACAGATAAAAAAGGGAATGTACCTTTAAGCGAGCATACAGCTGTAACCTCAGTAGTAGCATTTTTTTTTCTTTATCATAGACCTTTCAGAATCTAGCCCATAGCATGCAAACCAGACAGTCCAAGCTTTGCTGAGAGTGGTGGATCCTGCTCAAGCAGATGTGTGGTGTATTTATGTGATGCTGGGGTTCAGCTGCCAGAAGGGTTTTTTGTGTAATTTGTCCTCCCATTGTGACTGTCTCTGGCTGGGCATCTGCTTGAACCTTGTAATTCTTAGTGCTGGCATGCTTCCAGTATTGAGCCAATTTCTAATTTTAGATCAATGTAATGTATTCCTTGAATTCCTTTCCTCCTCTCCTGTATGCTGGCTGACAAAGTTTTGACGAATGAAGATGTTAGTTCTCTGCAGTTGGCCTGTTGGTAGGTAATTTTCCTGTCACTCTAGGTCAGTAAAGTTTGTCGGTCTTACAGCAAGGATATTTTTGTTCTTATTTTTGGAGAAAGACATGGACAGAGAGCGTTTATGCTTTTTATCAAACCTTTTGGATTTGAAGTATTCTTTTGAGTTATCATTCTTTTCTTGCAGGTATTTTTGATGCTTTGACTGGATGAAATTTGGACAGTACAGAGACCCCAGAGGGTGACTTCATCCACATGTGCTCTGAATGATGTGAACTACTTTGTTTATGGGAGGGAACAAAGTCAAACCACAGCTTGTACTTGCTTTGAACTAGGTATAGGCTGAATGGATGGCTCTCTCTATTTCACCTAAATGCTTTGTATTTGGGATTCATAACTGAGACTTATTAACAGTGCAGGAGCTGCCAACTCTGTCTTGAGCTTTGAATACAAGTGGTGACTTTTGTACACCTGTATGCTCTTTTGTCAGGGGCAATCCATGCTTTGGTTTCTTCCAGGTTTCTGAGGTTCTTGAAGTTTTGGTTACGCTTGTCCTTCTCCTGTTTATTTTGGAAACCTTGCTGGAAGCCCCACAAACTTTTGTGGACTCTTCACCTTGTCTTGGTCACGGAGGCCATTTATGGTTCCAAGAAGGAACCTGGGACAAGGAATGTGCTTTGTCAATCTTGGGGCCTGTTTTTGTCTCACTTTGTGCAGAATTGCTTTTAAATGGGCTTTGGCAGGTCTTCTGATGATTTAGAACGTGGCTGGTTGACTTCTCCTTGATTGGCTTCTCAGTTCATGCCTGTTTTATAGAAGTTAGTTTTCCCTTGAGATCAGTATAACTCCAGTCCTCCTAAGCAAATTGAGTGGACTCTTGAGAGTTTGGTGAATGCAAGTCCACTTTTCGTCACCCAGTGTTAAGTCAGATGAGACCTGCTAGCCATTTCTGGATCTAGTAGCCCATTTAGTTGGGCTGCAGGAGTTGCAGCCTTGACTATACAAGTGTTCCTAAAAGGCAGTCACAGTAGTCACTGTTTGACCTTGTCAACGTTTGAAGCCTGTGAGTGACAGCCTTAACCCTGGCTGAGTTCACTGTAGGTCGCTGGCTCTCAGTTTGGTCCTTTGCTCTGGATTCAGAGCACGTGTTCTTGTTCCTGACCTTGCCATTGATCCTGAGACCGAACCACTCGTGCCTTGGTCCTGGAGTGTTTTCCTGGGAAGGTCTGGTCTTCATATGATACCCTTGGAAGGCAGACTTTGTTTAGAGCAGCCGTGTCTTATACACTTGCTGAATAAAAGATTAAATTTGTAATTGAAGGCTATTTTTGGTTGGGGCGGGGGGTGTTGCCTTGTGGTTTTTTTTTTTTTGAACTGTCCCTCTGAGAGTACTGATTTTTGCTTAGTGGGAAGACTGTGTGTTGTTTTGGTTTGGTGTTTTGTTGTTTTTTTTTTTTTCCCAATAGACTCGGGAAGATTGTGCTGTGAGAGTATTTTCAGGATAAATCCAAAATATTTCAGGATATCCCTTCAAAGGGAGCCATCTGTGTCCTGTGTAACTACTGATAACATCCAGTAGGGCGTTTAGGAGTGGCTTGCCCCATCAGGACATGGCTGTTTTGTATTGGTGGTCCTGAGGGACAGTCCAGTTTAGGGAAATTCCTGAAACCCTCACACTGAGGGCTCAGATAGAGTGGCTTTTCAGTAACAGTTTACTCCAAAGGCCCAATGTGGCATGAAACCTCTTAGAATATGGAAGAAGCACCGCAATGAGCTGTATCGTCCTGTGGCCGTTAGTGGAATGCTGAAACGACTGAAATCTTGTCAGAGATGCAGCTTCCTTAATTTTAGTTGTCTATGTGCAAGTCCAAATAGATACCTGTGTTTGATCAGATGAATTGTTCACTTGACTCCACAGGCTGTAATGGAAACTTGGATGCCCGGCTAACATACAGGCTCGTGCGTTTAGGTAGAATGAATCCTGTTGGTGTTGTCAGCCTGTATCCCCGATTTAACAGTAAATGGACTGGTGGAAGGTAGGAAACAGGATGAGAAGAAAATACTCCCTGAGCAGTGAGGCTTAGCATGGGCTGGTGATTCATGATTACCGCTTAAGTGACTCTCGTTAGATGTTCCCTTCTCTTTCTTGACTTTGTGTTTAAGAGTTTCATTATTCATTTATTTTCTTGAGTGGTATATGCCCACCTCTCCTTTATGTCCAGCAGAAGGCTGTGCTGAGTTCACTTTAGACAGTGAACTCCCACAAACTACCCAAGCAATGAGGAAATACCTGTGTGGTGAGCCCCTGACCTCAGCCAAGACCTTGACTTGCAAGGTAACGACTTGCTCTGCAACAAGAAAAGACTGCTGATGGCCTCTGGATGTTGCTGAAAAATCAAGGAGGATGGCAGTGCTGATAATGATCAATAGGACCATCTGGTGTGCTGGGAAAAGTATGCCAGAGAATAATTTCCATAAGAGGGTGAGAAAGGATGTGAGGAAGCAGAGGCAGCTTGAGGGCTCTTGGACAGTGAGGTGCATCCATTGGTTGGCATGTGTGTATAAAATTTGTTTTGTGATTCAGCAGAAGCTCTGGTCTTGTTCTCCTGTCATCTCACATTTGTCGCTCTGTAGATTTATATGCGTCCTCCAATTTGGCTGTTTTTCCCCCAGGTGAGCAGTCTCAGTACCTGTGGCTTTTTTTCCTGAACCTGCTTCTCTGATACACACATTCTTTTGCATTTTCTGAGGTAGCAGTCCTAGTCTGTCCTTAGTTTTTCCAGACTCCTGATCATTGTCTTCATCCTGAAATGAACCACTCCTCAGTGTGAACCTCTAGCAGCAAGGTGATTGATATTGTGCATTGTACATGACTGGACCTTCCTACGGATCCTTATGGTGCTGCTATCCTAAGCATATTACTGTGTTGTTCCATTTATATTGTAGTAGCTTTGCATTTTGGCAACTCTGGACATGGGAGCTCTGCCTGTCAAGGCCAGTGAATAGGAAAGGATCACTCTGACTGTCTATGCTGACTCAGCAGTATTTCTTCCCAGATCCATTTCTTGCATTTGCAACCCAGTGAGATGTTTGGGTAGCCTGTGTTTCTTCTCCATCCCAGCTATATTGTGTTATATTTATTACTGTTGACTTCTGCTTGTTATGTTACCCATTTTCCCAGAGACTTTTTAAAATCTTCCTCAAAGTTCTTCTTGATCCTGACTAAACTTAATGCCTTCTGCAGCTTTTACTGTCCCTTTCCTTTTCCCTTCTGTGCTGTTGGTATGTCAGGCAACAGAAGATCGTGTGTGCTGAATCCTGAGGTATTAGCTGGCATGTTGTTGCTATACTGAATGTAGCATTGTTTTGATAGAAAGATTTTTAGTAACCAGCTCACTTAGTGTGAATTTCCAAGTAGAAGTAGGGCTGCACTGTAATAATTTATGAATAATATGTGGTGACCTAGTTACTGGACTGTTTACTGGATGAATATGCCTGTTTAGCCCAGTAGAAGGTTGTGAGGAAAAATAGCAAACAAAAGAAGTATGGCTCTGGACAGCAGATGAACCCCTCAAAGGGTTATCCAGAAATAGCTTCAGAGACAATAGTCAGGCCGTTGATATGGAAAGTACTACCTTCTTCATGCAGAGTTGGTTTTCTTGACCTGGGAGCCAGAGAAGCAAATGGTTTGGGTCACCTTAAGAAGAAGAAGAAAAAGAAAAGGAAAAAAAAACCAACCCAAAACAAAACAAAACCACAAAAAAACCCACAAAAAAACCCAAACCCCAAAAAACCCCAAACCCACAAAAAAACAAACCTGCGGTGCAGAAGATGCTTAAATATCATCTAAACCTCATTAAATGTTGTGTAAGATACATGTTTGACTATCTGCCTGATTTATACTTCTTTTTCTCTTCAAGTGTTATTGCTGCCACTGCAAAGAAGCAGCGCTCAGGGCTTCCTGAGCAGTTCTGAACAGAGGGAGCACAAAGTGCTGAAGGGAAGGGCTGCAGCTAGGTTCAATGAACAAGTGCTAAGCAGATCAAAGGAGCCCTGATCTAGTTCTGCTGTAAACCTGAATTTGTTCCTGGGCAGCATAGTATGCTTTATATTTATTTCTCTTAGATATATTTAAAATAATTTTCCTGGTGTGGACGTTAACACTTGCAACGCGTTAGGAGTCTGTCTTATACATGCATATGTATAACTATATGTGCATATGCTGTCAAGTCTCAGCAGAAGGAGAGTCAAGGAATCGCCTTGCAGGAAAGGCAGAGGATTCTAGCTTGCTCTCTGAGTGGGTGGCTACTCTAGAACAGGCAGACGATCTATCTCTAGTAGTTGCATATCAAATATGCTGGAACTTAGACATCTTTTGCTTTGAGTTTATGTCAATTGAAATTGTTTTCATTTCCAAATAGTGATATCCTTCTATTGTGAAACAGTCTTTAATTTTGCTCAGTGACACAAAAAGCATCATTTGGTGTGTAAAATTAAGAAGAACAAAAAAGGAGAGAAAGAGAGAATTAGAAACAATGGAGCTGTACTTGTGGCTTGTACATAACTGTTTTGAGGTAATGCAGTTGGCAGTGGTCTGAAATGGGACACTGAAATAACCTCACTAGCAGAGCAGGTCAAGTGTCTTGTAAAATATTCCAGTGAGTGTTTTGTTCTGCATTTAAAATCCTGTGAATAGATGTAAACTTCATTTAAGTCATTTCTTGAAAGCATTAGTTCCAGCTACCATGGTTGTGTTTTACTGCAGAGATGTGTTTGTTGAGAGGAAATGACAGTTTTTATCTACCATGGTCTTGGATAGTGGTTCTACTATCTCCTTGAAGGGTCTTTCCTTGAATTTTGGCAAGAACGTTATTGAGGTAATAAACATTATCATTAGCTTCTAAATATATCACATGTCATCACTTGCTAGGCTTGTTCTTTGTTGTTACAGCAAAGAATTTATACATAGCACAGTCAAGTGGGTAGCTGGACTTTTGCCTAGCTGTGCAGTGAAGGGATTCAGGCACAGCACAGATTGGGAGCTGAGTTTGTTCTCCCTTTGCAGTAAAGAAGCTAGTGCCTGGCTCTGTGAGAGCCAGTTTGATGTTGTCTTTCTTGTACATTGTACCAAACCTCTTTCTACTTTTCTAGTTGAAGAAGATTGGTGGCGGTGGCTTTGGGGAGATCTATGAGGCGATGGATCTGCTGACCCGTGAGAATGTGGCCTTGAAGGTGGAATCAGCCCAGCAGCCCAAGCAAGTTCTCAAGATGGAAGTGGCTGTCCTGAAAAAGCTGCAAGGTAAGGCAGAAGGCTCTTTGAAAGTCCTAAAGGTCACTGTGCATGTTAACAACTAGAATCTTGAAGTTTCAAAATTTTTTTTTATAATTTTCTCTTCAGCTTCCATCTATATGTGATATTACATTAAATCATTCAGCTCAGAAAGTTACTGCTTTCTACGACGTGTCCTACTACAGGGACTATTTTTTTTGTCTGCCAGGCTGTAAGTACAATGAAGAGACTTAAACTGAACTATTGGTGTGCTGGTCTCTGCAGTCTAGTGATACTGATTAGATAATAAGGAATAGAGCAAGGAATGTCTGACTAAGAAATGAGGTTAGCTGATTGCTTCCCAGAGGACCAGGACAATGTTTGTGACTATAGCACTGTGAGCACGACAGAGTCTCCAAGTAAAATGGTTGACTAATAGATGAGGGCAAAAAGTGGATAACAGGAAGTATAGAGAAACTGGCAATTAGTTAATTTTTCATGGGCCTGACTGTCCTGAAGGCAAAATGTGAAGTGGTTTTTAGATCTCTTGTTTTGGGGAGTGGTGGTTTTGGAATTATGTTAACTTGAATGATATGCGTATTCTTAATTTTCTTTAACACAGCTTTATATTGATTTGGATGTGGAAGTCAGCCCTAGGACCATCAATTTCTGCAGTTGAACTTGGCAAAGCTTATAAGCAGATTTCAAATTGGGGATCAGCAAAATGGGAGCCTTCCTTGACTCGTGTCCAACCCTGCTTCCACTTAAGAAATTACACTGAGGGGGGACTTGCCTTATGCCAAGATACTGTTCTCTGTTTGCCTAGGTGAAACTATAAACAAGACTAAAAGTCAAAACTTCCTTTGCTGATCTTTAAAGTCTTTAAAGTGACAGTCTTTCTCAGGAGTGGACTAGTGGAATAGGGTGAAACAAGCCTGCCAGTATCCCAAAGGCTTTTGCAATGCTGGCGAGATACAGTTTAACACCAAAGGGTGCAAGGGAGCAGTCTTGCTGCACTTGCTCCTGCCTGAAGGAACAGTGAGGAGGCTTCTACTGAAAACTGCTAGGGGAGGATGTAGAATCACAGAATGGTTTGGGTGGAAGGGACCTTAAAGATCACCTAGTTCCAACCCCCTGCTGTGGGCAGGGACACCTTCCACCAGACCAGGTTGCTCAAAGCCCCATCCAACCTGGCCTTGAACACTCCCAGGGATGGGGCAGCCACAGCTTCTCTGGGCAACCTGTGCCACTGCCTCACCACCCTCACTGGGAAGAATTTTTTCCTAGTATCTCATCTGAATCTTCCCGCTTTCAGTTTAAAGCCATTGCCTCTTGTCCTGTCACTCCCTCCCCTTGTAAAAAGTCCCTCCCCAGCTTTCTTGTAGGCCCCTTTAGGCACTGGAAGGCTGCTCTAAGGTCTGCCCGGAGCCTTCTCTTCTGCAGGCTGAACAACCCCAACTCTCTCAGCCTGTCCTCACAGCAGAGGTGCTCCAGCCCTCAGATCATCTTCATGGCCTCCTCTGGACTTGCTCCAACAGGTCCATGTCCTTCTTGCACTGAGGACCCCAGAGCTGAAGGCAGTACTGCAGGGGGGTCTCACCAGAGCAGAGTGGAGGGGCAGAATCCCCTCCCTCGACCTGCTGGTCACGCCGCTTTGGATGCAGCCCAGGATACAGTTGGCTTTCTGGGCTGCGAGCACACGTTGCTGGGTCATGTTGAGCTTCTCGTCACCCAGCACCCCCACGTCTTCCTCCTCAGGGCTGCTCTCAGTGTAAACAAGGAATTTCTAAATCTACCATTGAGGAACTGAGAACTGCTGTTTGCTGAAATGCATTGTGCATGGATTTCCTTATGAAGGCAAGGCCAGCTATTGACAGGTACAGTTTGCATGTCCTAGTATAATATGCCTTTGAAGGAATGTTCCTTTTTGAAGGATTCCTGCTTGGGCTGAGGAAACACCTTCCCATGAAGCAAGGCTTATGCTTCAGAGATACAGTTGTGGCCCTGTGTCCCTGTCTGTATCTCTGCCCCTGCACAAAATCTCCAGAGACAGGATTGAATTAGAAGGTGAGATAGTTGCAGGTCTTGTGAAACAGGAGTTACTCAATGTTTGTGACTGATTGCCTCTAGGTGGAAGTCAGTGGATTATTTTTGAAGGTCACATAGTTTTTCACAGTTCAGCTCTTCGAAGGAGAGGCCTGATAAGGCCTTTTTTGAATACACTGTATTGTAATAGATGCAGCTGAGCTGTGTAAAGAGAATCGAAGCAAAGGAGAAATCAACCCAGGTTGTTAGGAGGAAGGTTGCTGTTGATCTGTGAAAGACCTGGATACACAGAGCTCCCAGAGAAGAGCAGAGCAGGTGGCTGAGGCCTGAAAGCAATGTAGTGAGGGCAAGCAAGGTTGTATGCTTGGAACTGCTCTGAATTAAGTGAGAATGTGACTGTGTAGAATGGTGGATTATTAGAATACCAAGAGATGATGCTGTCGTGCTGGCTAGTGTTAATATGTGTTACATCCAGGGCAGGAAGTGCTTGAAAAGCATGACCTGAAGTCCGCAAGTGAGAACTAGGATCAGAATATGTTCAAGGAGTTGACCAATACTCATGCTTTGCAATCAGTGTTTCTTTCTAGGAAACAGTTGAGAATACTAAATGCTTGAAAAAACACCCACAGTTGTACACAGCATGATTGTGGTAACTGGGGAGAGGGAGTGGTGGTGTGTGGAATTAGGAAAGTCCCTTGGCAAAGCACTTAGCAAATATTAAGGGACAGAAAATGCAGAAGAAGCAGAATTGGCTATGCATCAGCTATCCAGCATTTAAGAATGACAAATTACTTCAGCCATATTTTTACAAATCAAGCTGTTCTGAGAAGAATGTAGCTTTTTTGGTTCGAGGTTAATCCCCAAATGCCTTACTGAAACAAATGATAAAGTTAAAATAAGAGATACGGTTGAGAGAGTTGGGAATCATGTATTGTGTATGTTTTCACTGTGAGCTGTTGCGAAGAGGTGAGAAGCATTTTAGAAAGGGAGATGCTGGCTTTATCCAAACAGCTGGTAGATGGAGGAAGTTGGTGGTATTACCATAGGTGATATAATCAGTTCGTGGGTTTCCAGGTGAAAAGCAACAGAACAATGTTGTCTAAAATTCCGCGGTATTTTTCTGGTACAATTGAGCATTGCAGTCCCTCTTAAATAGTACAGCATTATTATTTTCTATTTAGGTTTCACACCAACATTAAAGGACTAATGCGCTGCTGCTCTTTTCAGAGCTTGTGATCAGAGTCTTGCAAGTTGCTAGAGCTTCAGAGTTTGGGTTAGAGAGGGCTGACCTTTAGCCCATACTGCAGACCTGCTTCAGGACCTGATTTGGGTGCAACCCAACCTGTCAGTGCAGTAGCTCCTGATCAGTTTGGACTGCAGGCTGTTGCCAACAGTTGGACTTTCTGGGACACTTTCTGGAATGGCCACATAAGGAACATGCTGCAGGTCCCTCACAATGTTCTTTCTGTGCTGGCAGTTCACACAGAACAACTGGGGAACTAATCAGTTAATGACTCCTCTAGAGAGTCTCTATACCTTCTAATAAACCCTGTGTGTAGTTTTCTACTCTGAGAGTGGTCACTTTTTTTAACATGAGGGTGGTCAAATGCTGGCAGAGGTTGCCCGGAGAGGTTGTGGAGTCTCCATCCTTGGAGATATTCAAAACCCAACTGGATGTGGCCATGGACAACCTACTTTAACACTCTCTGCTTGAACAGGGGCTGTGGACTAGATGATTTCAAGAGGTCCCTTCCAACATAAATGATTCTGAGATACTTGTGCTTGACTAAGTCAGATCACTGCCGCTTCAGTATTTCTCTCCCTGTAGAGTCATTCTGTTCTGCTCTTACTTGATTTGATTTTTAAGGCTGTATAGTGCTTTTTCTTTACCTGTTTAGATATTAATGTCTTTGCCAAAGACACACTTCTTTCTGACTTGTATTGCTACTTGCAAGGATCATAGATCATCTTCTGACCAGCCTTCCAAATCTTCATACTGCCTTGGGGCTGACTGGTGCCCTTTTAGGCTTTAGGTGAAGCATGACTGAGAAGTCAGCTTAGAGAGATTCTTGTTCCAGCAGGTGATGAGCTGAAGCTCTCAGTTGTCCTGTTGTGGCACATTTACCCAAAAAGTTTCTAGCAAAATTTCTGTCTTTTTCTTGCCTTCCATGGACTATTTTAGTGGAAATCAAAACCTTTTGGTCCCACAGAGTTGCTGTAGAGTATATCCTTGTTCGGGCTGGGCTTGCAGCACTCAGGACATTCTGTCTGGAACTACTCTATCTGACCAGTTCTAATCAGAGCACCAAAAGATAACTTTTTTCTTTCTTTGTCAAGCACCATTTGGCTTACATTGTCCTGTTGCTGCCTTCTTCTGACCGGGCCTTGACACTGTTGAACCAAAGCCATTTTCTCTGTGTGTATTGGTAAGCTTGCTTGGCGAACAGGGAAATTGCATTCTCTTTTTGGTACCATTAGGAGTGTTGACCTTGGTATCACAATGTATTACTGTCCTTGCTGCTCAAGGAGGCCTGCACCCTCCACTGTGCCTGATTTTATCATAGAATTGTAGAATGGTTTGGTTGGAAGGGACCTTAAAAACCATCTGGTTCCAACTGCCCTGCGACGGGCAGGTACACCTTCCAGCAGACCAGGTTGCTCAAAGCCCATCCAACCTGGCCTTGAACACTTCCAGGGAGGGGGAAGCCACAGCTTCTCTGGGCAACCTGTGCCAGTGCCTCACCACCTTTACCACCTTCTAATCTAAATCTTCCCTCTTCCAGTTTAAAGCCCTTATCCCTTGTCCTATCACTCCATGCCCTTGTAAAAAGTCCCTCTCCAGCTTTCTTGTAGGCCCCATTTAGAAACCTGGGGAGGGACTTTTTACAAGTTTTGTGGTGTGTTGGTTGGTTGGTTGGTTTTTTTATCCATACCATCATTGCAGCACGAGCAGATGGGATCCTCCGTGATGCCAGGCCTCTTCCATGAGGAGTCACCATTTGAAAACAAGTCTTTCTTTTCAAGTCCTCACCATGTGGTGACATTCACGCAAACATACCTTGTTGTAGAATGAGCGGCCACTAGAGATTATGACCTTGGACCTCTTTTTCACTTGAGATTGCACCGTATATTTACCCACTGTCTGCTCTAGATGAAGTCCTCTGCTTTCATCGACACTAGCCTGAGCAAGCCTTTTGCCCTGACTACAGGAGTTGCTTACCACTTCTGTCGGGTTTGATTATCTCTGGCTTATCGGTTCCTTCCATGGATGAAGGAGTAAGCAGGACTAAGTTTACCTGGAGAATCAGAAAATTTTCCTTCCTTGAACAAGGCTGCTGTACAGTTCCCAGCTACTGGGTGTCATGGAGAGTCCAAGGAAGCACATCAGAGAGTAGACTTTTGCAGTAATAGATTCTTATATACATATTTATCTCTAAAATGTGCAGTAAGTAACAAGCAATATGGAAATGTTATAAAGAATTCATGGTGTACAGCAATAAGAAATGTGTGTATGTAGTTGGTATGTATAGGGATAATAAAACAAAGTAATAGTATGAAAAAAGATAATAAAACCCCCTATTTTATAGACAGTTAATAGAGAATTACCCTACTAGGAACAAAAATCTTACCTAAAACAAATTCAGAAACTGTTTCAGGGATAGTTTGGCGCATCTGCACAGGGAACTTCTGCATGAATACAGCTTCTCTGTCAGAAGAATACTATTTTCGTGCCAAGCCCTCATTTTATTACCTTAATCACTACTGTAAAATTATCTTGAAGTGAGATAATTGTATATGATTGTACCATTTGCACTTAATTCGAACCTATTGGGCTTTTCTACTTTGCAGCAGCATTTTGTAACCAAGCCTAAGCTGCATTGGCAAAATACTTCTTGCGGATACAACTTGTCTCCAGCAGACAAGGTTGCTGGTTTAGTTGTATCTGCAAGTGTTCTACTGTGTAGACAAACCTTTTGATCACCTACGTTAAAAAGCGAATAGAAGTAAGATCTGTACGGCTAAGTGAATTAGCAGCTTGCTTATCTGGAGAGCAAGAAGGGCCTTTTCTGGGTTTTCTGTGTTTTACCCTCTTAAGCTATGTCTACATTAGTGAGCAGTATAGTACTACCAGATACAAGCAGTTGCTCGTTACACTATAAACAGCATGTGTTTTGGGGATTTTGCTTTGGGTTAGTTTTAATCTGGTCCCCCTGTCTGAGGGACCAGTTGTTGGTTTGGACGCTCTCCTTTAGGATTTGGGACTATGTGGTGTGCATTTGGAATGGAGCTTCTGGGTCTGTTTGCTCAGAAAAGTTTACATGACCCAAAGCCACTCTGTGAACAACACTGACACATGATAATTGCGATGGTTTAAGGCAGTATGGAGGCTTGCTTTAAAAACTCATTGCTATTATAAACCAGGAGTCTGAGACTCCTGTTCTTTGGAATTGTGGGGAGAAGAAATAGGATGGTTTCCTGTCATTGAACACGTGTAAGGAAGAGTCCTGTCACTTCTAGAATAGCAGATGTTTTTCCATATCTTCAATGCTTTTCTAACCCTTTGGAATACAGACAGACAGAAACCTGCCTGCTCACTCTGTGACTTTTTTCCCCACCCTGAATTTGCTGTGGACATTCAGGTGGCAAAGGAGTGAAATATTATCCGGACTCTATTTTCCATCTTTGGATTAACCTCTTTGAGGTTAATCAAAACACAGCGGTTCTGTTAGAACAGCTCTTGCACAGCTTTTGAGGTGCTTGACCTGAGCTATCTCAGTGTCAGTCTGCCTTTCCAACAGCAGCCTTAACTGCAGAAATAGTCGACCAGTATCCCTGATTGAATCCAGTGGATTATTTTCTCTAGCTTTCGGGCTGCTGCAGAAAGGGGTGTGGAAACCATCTTTACATGCCAAAGGAGGTGCTATGTCTGCCCTAGGTGCTCAAATGGGGCTGTGTGCGGCCCAGCAGCAGATGCTTTGAATTCAAAAGTATTCTCCCTGTCCTTACCCACTTCTTGATGGGTCTCTCTGGGGGCACTCTGAGGACTTGTGAGACTAGAATGGTGCAAAAAGATCTCTCACGAGGCATGCACTTTGGATGCCTTCTAGTCCACGGGCTCCCCAGAATTTGGATGTGGCCATAGCATTTAGTTTCCTTTGCTGGCAGTCTCCTTGAAGCAGCCTAAGGGTCAGATTGTCAGTTAAAATTCTGGTGCTGAGCACTGTTTTCTGTTCATCCGCAGTGGCAGTTTTGCCCTGGTCTGAGGCTACAAGGCCCTGTGTACTTGCCTTTGACCTCACTTGGCAGCCAGATATTCCTAAGCTCTCTTCAGTGTGTCATTTTCTTTGTAAATACTTTCTCTTCAGTGTAACCAATCTCATTGTGTAGGACTCTGATTAATTTTATTCTGCAGTGCAGAGATCTTCTGCATATTGAGTAGTTGTGCAAGATGCAGCCTGGTCAGAGGCATTATAGTTTTTGAGTACCTGATTTTATTACAACGGATAGTGAAGCAGGGCTGTGTTACTTGTTCCCCATTTACTGTCAGGGGTTGGACAGGTAAGGGTTTCCTAAGAAAATAAGGGAAAAAGAGGGATTTTGCTTATTTCTTCTCATTTGTCAGTCCTGGTTTTCTTTTTGCATGTGTGAGTTTTTCATGTTAAAGTAGTGTCTCAACTCTCTGATTCAGTTTCTGTTACTTTTGTACAGACATTTTTTATGTTTCTATGGTATTTTGCTAGGCTGATGTAAGCAAGCTATCTGTAAAGACTGGAAAGCAGGGTAAATTACCCTTGGCAGGTTTTTAGGCTATCACAGGGTGGCAGATTCAGACACTTGATGTAGCTCTAGCCTCTCTGCTCAGCACTGTGTTTTTCCATGTGGAAGAGTCCTGTGGGTGTTTGAATGAACTGGCATTTGGGCCACATGTTTTCTATGTCAACCATGGTGTCACAGGATGAGGAAAGGATATGGGATGGATGAAAGAGAATTTAAAACACACTTCTTTTTTTTTGAGGCTGTGTTGAATTCTTGCTCCTTTGCTATTCTGCCTTGCCCTGTGTGGGATCTATTATCAGTTGCTCATCTTAAAGTTTTTAGCAGTCTTGGGAAACAAGTAGAGGAAATTATGCCATGCAAGGTCAGGCAGTTTTACCTTTTACTGTTTGATTAGAAGATGATAACCAGCCTTTTGGTTTTACGTTCATCAGTTCATTCGTTTATTACAGAAGCACTAGCAAGGTTAATCCAGTTGATTAAATCCTAGTTGATTACTATTGGATAATGTAGTTATTTAAGCCTTACTTCCAGGATAGAATTTGTTTTCTTTCATGTTCAAAACTCCTTCTCTCCAGCTGAGTTGACAAGTCCCTGAAGTCAGCTAGTTTGTCTGGCCAACTGCAAAGAAAACTGTATGCTTGTCAGCTTGGCTAAACTACAGACACTATTTCCAAGTAAAGTTAGAAGATGATAAAAATAACTTCTATTTCATTTTCTAGACCTGATGGATCCTCCATTTCTTTCAAATATTTGTACAGAAGGGAATTCAATATCCTCACAATAGAAAATCTGTGATAAGCTGATAAACCTCATACTGATGTTGACAAGTGAATAAAAAAGAAGATAGCTGGAAAATATATATTGTCTATAAAATCTATAATGTAGAGCATGAGAAATAGCTGCAGCTTTCCAAATGCCAGCGAGAGCAATTGTATAGCAAGATGTCTACGACTGTGCATATATATAATAGAGACCCTGGCAGTGCCAAGTGCTCAAAGTTATGTCATTGAGCACCTGGGCTTTTCCTATGCGGTTGTGTTTAGGGTTGAGCTGCTGGGTGGCTGGGCCGTGCTGGTTATTTTTGGCCAGCAGTATACGATTGGTTTTGATACTTCATGTATTAACCTGAATAAAAAGAAACTTGACTGATGATTCTGGAATTAAGCTGAGTTTGTGTTTAGAGAGGTCAGAGGTCACTGATGATGTGAGAGGCAGGGTTTAAAGAAAACTGAGTGTTTAACATGGATAGATCCAGAGGATAATTTAGGCTGGGGGGGGGGGATACCTCTGGAGGTCTCTAGTACAACCTCCTGCTCTGAGCAGAAAGAAATAGATTGGGTTGCTCTGGACCTTTTCCAGTGAAGTTTTGAATGATCTCCAAAGATAATCTTACAGCCTCTCTGGGCCCCTGTTCCAGGGTTTGACCACCCTCGTGGTGAAAAAGGAATCACAGAATCATACAATGGTTTAGTTGGAAGGGACCTTAAAAACCATCTGGTTCCAACCCCCCTGCCATGGGCAGGGACACCTTCCAGTAGACCAGGTTGCTCCAAGACCCATCCAACCTGGGCCTGGCCTTGAACACTTCCAGGGATGAGGCAGCCACAGCTTCTCAGGGCAACCTGTGCCACTGCCTCACCACCCTCACTGGGAAGAATTTCTTTCTGATGTCTCATCTAAATCTTCCCTCTTCCAGTTTAAAGCCTTTACCCCTTGTCCTGTCACTCCCTTCCCTTGTAAGAAGTCCCTCCCCAGCTTTCTTGTCGCCCCCTCTTAGGTACTGGAAGGCTGCTGTAAAGTCTGCCCAGAGCCTTCTCTTCTGCAGGCTGAACAACCCCAACTCTCTCAGCCTGTCCTCATAGGAGAGGTGCTCCAGCCCTAATGGGAATTTCCCATGTTGCGACTCACGTCCAATGCCTCTCTGTGCACCTCTGAGAACAAAGTCAGGCTCCATCTTCTCAGTACTCTTCTGTTAGGTGGCTTGGACCAGCAGTTAGATCCCTCTCTGCTGCCTTCCTAAGGCTGAACGAACCCAATTCTCTGACAATCTTTGAATGAAGAATTGGTAAGGTAACAGTGATAAAAGTAGCAATAGTTTCCATGAGCTTTATGATAATCAACGCAGTAGAAATTTTTTTGGTGTTTTGGGTGGACTGTTAGCAGTGAGACAGCTCATCTGCGGAGATGATTCACAAAATAATTTTAGTATAAATTTAAAAGATTAAATTTTTGAACTCCTTTGGGGAGAAGAGTAGGTATTTGTTTTCTGCAGGTGAAAATGCAGGAAGTATGGAGTCTGTTATCAAAAAAAAAGGTACTTCAAATTGTAACAACAATGTCACATATTTCTTTCTTAGTATTTATTTGATTAGTTTGCTGAAATGAAAATACATTGAAAATGAAATTGAAAATACATTGGGAATATTTAAGAACTTAAATGAGTAGAAGATTGCAATGAATATTGGTTTCCAGCAGTTTGAAATTGATCTGTGTTGAAAAATACACTCAAAAAAGGATCATTTAATTTTTTTAAGTGCTGCATAATGAAAGTTTTTCTTGTAATGAAAATTTTTAAGTATTAACATGGGGTATTTAATCTTACCTCTACAAGGTGATGAATATCTATCCTAGGGTGGAAGGGTTTTCCAGATACTTGAAGTTGTTTTTATACATGAGGACATGGTCATTGACTGTAATTTTTAAATTCCTTGAGAACAAGGATGGTGAAGACCATATCAGTAACTGAAATATTTGTATTTCTTACCCAGTATTATATAGAAGATTATTATGTTCATTTTAGTTTAAAGGCAGCAGTAGAAAGAATATTTTTCTTGGGTGAATGTTAAAACATTGCCTTAACTAAATGCTTGGAAAATGAATGCATGTGAAACAAAATAGAACAGATGTTCTCTGAAACTTTTCTCAGGTCAGTGTTTATGAACATCAGGCTGACTTACTCCTCCAACCTATGTTAGTTAGTTAACAGGCCAAAACTCTTTATAATAAAATCTCTTGTTCTGTTCCTTTACTTTGTTGGGAGATAACTGCTTTGTTTTAGTAATAAACAAATACAGATATAGGACTTATTTTCTAAACTGTGAACTTGTGATCTCTAATATCAGAGTGACTGTTCAGTGGAACAGTCTAGCAAAAGAGCAAGTGTGATCTGGCAGTGCTGTAAAATAGTTGTGAGGCTCCCCATACTAAGTATACCTTGATAAAACTTTCTGGTTTTTTTTTTTTTTTCCCTTTTCTTACTTTTCTGGCTTTGCTGTTCTCTGTGCTATGATCTTCATGCTTGAGGAGGGCATGTGTGAGGAAGGAGGGCTGTTTCCTTCTGCCTTAAAGGAAAGTATGACAGTCTCATCATGCTGGCTGCACAGAAGTTTATTAACAGGACTGTTCTTCTGTTCTTCATAATTCTGATCAGCCTTAGGACTGATCTGCAGGAATCCCAAAGTCACGCCTGACTGTCAGCCTCCATCTGCTACTTCGGCTCAGCATGAACTTCTCCGAGAGAGCAAACAGTTGTAACCTGGTGCCTTCTTTAGTTTAAAAATGAGTAAAAGCCTCAGAAACCCAGAGGGGTTGATGCTACAGGCTTTTATCACATCTATATGACCAGCTGTCTGTACATACACCACCTCTAAATGTGGCCTGCTTTCTCTACACTCTGTTATATTCCTTTTGTTTCATGCAGGAATTGGCACAGTCTTCCCTCCTCCCTCTTTTTTTTTTTTCTTTTCCTGGTGTTGCTTGTATTGCAGAATAGTGCATGGGAGAGCTATTCCAGGGAGAGCCTAAATTCTCAAGACCCAACAGGTCAGGTAGGAGCCCATTTTAGCCTGGGAAGGAGAATTCAGTATAAAATCAAGTCAGTTTGGGGATGTGGGTCATCAAGAACTGTCAGTCAGTTCATCATTTTCAAAAATTATAGTAAGCAGAAACATGTTGTAGGCATAAACGTGCATACAATTCTCAAAGATAATAAATTAAAAATTTATAATGCTTTTTCTTTCTGTACAACTTTGTGATCCAGAAAACAATCATGTTATGGAGGAAACTGTTCTGGTGTGGGAGGTTTTTTGTGTGTGGTTTTTTTTTTTTTTTAAAAAAAGAAAAAAGGTCTCAGGAATATACTTGAAATCAGAAGAGGGAGTACCGAATTAGCAGGGATGTGTCTTCAGTCACAATCAAGTGTATCGGACGCCACCACTCCTGTTTTGCTGAAATGGTTGATGTAGATGGCCATGTTCTCCCCATCAGAGGATTGGTTTTTAATGTTCTTGTCTGTGGTTTTACAGCAATAAAAAGGACATGATGTCCTGCCTGTCAGTGCTTTGCAATTATTTAAAACAATAAAAGCAAGTAAAAATTAGAATAATTTACCCTTTTTACCACCCAGTAGCTCTCGCTGACAGTAGAAACAGTCATTGTTTTGGCTGTTGTCTCAATATCCATCTCCTGGTGCTCTGAAAGGCAAAACAAAGTGAAGTGGGACTCGCAATGTGTCTGTAAGCAAGCCAGGCTGGTCTGTGTGAATCTGTACGGACTTAAAGAAGCCAGATCCGGGATGAGTACAGACCTGTGCTAGCCTGTCCATCCTATCTGAGACCTGTGTGGATTGCCAGTTTGCTGAAACACACAGGTATCATCAGCTCCTAAAGAAACATAACTGGTTCTTCCTGAGGTTATGCAGATGATACGTTGATTTTTTTGTAGCCACAAATCTGGCTTTGAGGCTGCTTTCACAGCAGCAGGCAGCATAGTCATCTGTATTGGGACCCATGGCAGGAAGCCGTGTAGGACAGTTGAGGGTTACTGGCCGTCCCTTCTTGGTAATGCCCACGCCAGGACAAATGCTACATCCAGACAGTGTTTCAAAGAGTTCCATCAGAAAACCAAAAACCTGTATGTCAAAATCAACACTGAATTTGCAGATAGTAGGAAACCAGTGGCACCCAGTACTCATCGGCACACAGAGGACATGGGCTTGATAGGTGAGAAAAAGAATCAAGGAAGAATGTGCACGCTGCCCTGATATATGCTGAAGAGGGTACTTTCCTGATCTCTGAATATCTTTGCCTGAAATATGGTGGCTTGTGATATTCCTTGAGGGTTTCAGCACGGTCTTGCGCACTCAGTCCTGAAACTGGACGATGTCCTTAAGTCCAATGCCAGAGACATGAAGGATCTGCAGCCACATAACCTTCATGCTTATCTAACCAGATATAGGTGGATACTAGGGTGGGTTGGTTGGTTTATTTTAAACCTGTTCTTCCAAAGGGAGTAAGGGTAGCCAAGGCCTCTGTCCCTCCAGCTCTGGTTGCCAGCAGCTCTGTTATGTTCTTATGGTAGGAGAGAGACTGTGAATATTCGGCCGTGGGATGCTGCTGGGCTCTGGAGGGCAGGCTCTTGATGCCTGGGATGGAGCTCCGTATTCCACAGCTGTATGTATTGTTGTGGTTCTCCACTGAGAAAGCTGTTTCTTTGTGTCCTGCAGCCCACCAGGTCCCTCTTCTGTCACATCTTGTTGTCCCCGACAGGTTTGAATGCCCCAGGTCTATGGTGCACACAATGAGAGCAATATCAGGGTCCCAAGGGCGTTGCAGGCAGTGGAGTTACTGATTACTGTATGTGTTCACATTCTTCCTTTTTTTTTTATTTTAAAACTGGGAAGTACCAAACAATAAGCTGTGGTTTAAAAGCTAATTAAAATCACCATTGCTCAAGTGCTACGAAGAAATACAGGGCAAAGCTATGCAATGATACTCATTGTCTTCTCTGCTTTGAAACCTCACCAGGAACGAAATGTTCACCACTGTGGTGTGCATCAACCTTTACTCTGTTATCAGTAGACTGCTATTAGAGGAACGCATGCATCATACTTCCCCTTTTGCTAATACAGAGAGCACACTGTCACAAATCCATTACAGGTCAGGATCTGAAACCACAGCCTCTACTCGCTCTGCCTTTTTTTTTTTTTTTTTTTTTTTGGAAGATATTTCCTGTCTGGTGCCACGTGATGAAACTTAGACATTGCAGAAGCACTTTTGTACCACAGAGAATAAACCTAGAGGACTAGCTGAGTGTTGCAGGGTGGCTGGTTGGTTTGGATTTTGCCTGAATAGATGTAGTTTGTACTTTTAACACCATGCCAGAACTCAACATGAAATTGCCTGGGTTTATTTCCTCCTTTTATTATGAAATTGCTTTAATGTTTCAATGGAGTTTTTCCATAAGCACCTTTCTTTTCCAGGTGTTTCTGACTATTAAAATCAGGGTTTGTCCATGTTGAAGTAGCATTAGTTTAGCTGCTTCAGGGTAAGCAATGCTAATAGATAAGTGTAGTGGTGGGGTGTAAAAGTCAGCATTTACTGAGTAAAGTTGGTGTCGTGAGCTTAAATGTGATCATGTCTGCTACCCATGATTTAGTCCAGGGATGGTGGTGGCTGTGGTGATGTTGCATGCACATGGTGGTTTTATAAACTGCAATTTGTCACACTCTTCCTTGTGCCCTGTGTCAGTTGGAGGATTTGTGCATCCCTGACACTCATTTCCACTCACGGCTATTTCACAGGCAGTTTTCTGGTTGAACGTCAGTACTCTCCTGAACTATGAGACTGGCAAGCTACAAAATCAGTCTGTTCTACAGAACTCCCTGCCTGATGCCACTTATGGTTACAAGCCCTTGATCAGAAACCATTTTTCTAAAAAACACGATCACAGGGATGTTACCTTATGTTCCATTCTGTATGTTTCTGTTTCTTTTCAGGGAAGGACCATGTTTGCAGATTTATTGGCTGTGGAAGGAATGAAAAATTTAATTATGTGGTCATGCAGCTTCAGGTGAGTTCTGTGCTTCCCCTCTACCCTCTTTGCCATGGAGATGGTATCACAGGGAAGGACTTACAGTGAGATAATAAGGCCAAGCACTGGTGTAGAGACTTTGTGGTACATAGAAAGTGGTGGAATGGGAGACAGTGAGAAGAGCTGGTGATGTTGCTGTGATATCCCTTGGGATAGCTCCAGTTGTCAAGATGCGCTAAGATATTTCATAGCTCTATTTTTCTAAGATGGCTTTCTGTCAGTTTTGTGGGGAAAGTGCTCAATTCAGAATGCTCGCAGGAGCTACGCAGCATATCATGCAGCAGTGGCAGCAGTTTGAAATATCTCCTGCTGAGCTCTGTGAAGCAGCATTCAAAATATCTGTCTTGTATCAGAGCTCGGAGTGCAGTGGGAGCCAGCAGTGTCACACCAGCAGCAGTCTTCTTGATGAAAGGGAGTGATCTCTGGCTCCCCCACCTCTACCAAGCTCAGCAGTAGCTTGGTTTCTGCTGTGAAAGTGCTTTTTCCTGTTTGAACACTGCTGATATTAAGTCAGTATGGGTAAATACTTGGGTAGCTAGTACATGGTGACTGTACTGCTAGACAGCCAGCTACTCCTACCAGAGTTAGCCAGCTGAAGTCTTACATGGGTAGACACCCATGCAATAACAGCAGGAGCTGCAGGGACCTTTGTATGGTTCAGCATGAAACTTCACCAAGAAAACATATATAGTTAGATCTTCAGAGCCCGAATATGGTGGTACTGTCACGAGAAGAGCTTTCTTTTTCACAAAAGTAGCTTTCTTTTACAGCATACTGTCACAGGAGAAAGAGTTGGAGGGGAACAAGTGGGAAGAGATGGCTGAGTCAAAAACACATGGAAGAAAGGCCTTTAAGGAGAGGGAGATTGTCCCTGCCTCAAGGGGAATACTTTCAAACTAAAGATGCTTCTCTCTGACACAACTGCCTTGGAAGCTGGCCTGTTTCAGCACCTGACATAAGAGTTGACAGGGAACTTGTCCTATCTCTCTTGCAGCTTGTATGATCAGGGCTTCGGACTGTGTGATTATACAATACAAGCCTACCCTTCCCCTGAAGAGCTTACAGCCCATGTCATGTTTCTTTATGTATAATTTGGGTGATAGAACACGCTGAAGGAAAGCGAGAAGGTTGAAGCACTAAGTAAGGAGAAGTAAGCTGCTGCATAAACTGGAAGGTTGTTTTTAATTAGTGAATAGTGAACGAAGTAAAATAGACACCAGCAGACCCCAGTGCTTCTTTAAAATAAGCTTCTAATTCTTTTGAAGTGTAGTTCTATTTTGCAAGGTGGATGTATAAAACCAGTAAATTCCTGGTGCTTGGGTTTGCCTTTTATGCACCATTGGCATCCCAACTGCTGTTAAGGGTAGAAAAACCCTTTTGTTCTCTAACCAACCCTGGCTGTTGCTGCTGCTGCAGTGTGAGTGTGAATATGATTCTTGACAGGGCTGATTGGGAGCTCATGGAACAGCAAGGCTTCTAACCCCCTAATCCTGTCCTTAACAAGCCTGATGAAGATGACGATACCTTGGAAAAAAATTTCTCTGCACAGAATATCTTACTTTCTAGCCTGTTCTTGACTAAGTAACTGAGCTTGTGGTGTAGGCAGAGCTGAAAATAATTTCATTATTCGCAAATGAAGACTTTGATACTTAAGGCATTAGGTAGTTTTGCACCATCACTCTTCAGGCTAAAATTCTGCTTCAACTTCATGGTCTGCTGAGACATGGTTTATCACATGTCCTTTTGACTGTTGTGTACTGCACTTCTCCTTTTCTCTTCAGTCACTGGGACTTCCACTCTAAGCTTTGCAACTTATTGCATCTGCTCTGTTTCCTAGCCAGCCTGATGGCGTTACTTGGAAAATAATGCTCATTTTCTGTCTTTTCCTGGGGGCAATATTGGATATTCACATGCCTTGGGTTGTTTCTGGAGAGCAGGTGTCTGAGACCATCTCCCAAACCAACTGAGGAAAATTATGACACATTTCAGTGTGCAGCTTTGAAAAAAAAAAATAAAAAATGTGCCTTTCCCTGTTACCTTTGGATAAGGGAGTTGGTGTCCAAGGAACCGCTTTACAGTGGAAAGAAAGATCTGCTGTCAGTTCAGTAACTTGGATCTTTCAGGATAGCGATGACAAATCTGTGTTGGCTCTAGTAAACTGTCAAAGAAATTAAAGAAGAAAAGCACTAGAGAAGTAGCTGGATCTTATTTTGTTCATGCTTCAAGAGTAAACCTGGGCCAGTTGTTGTGGCTGGGCTGTACCTGTATTAGCTGACCTCTATCAAGTGTGGTTGTTCAAGGGATGAAAGCCCTGAAGTGGAACTTGGGTCAAGCTGGTTTGAGAGACTAGTCATAAGCTAAAAGAGCCAGTTGCAATTGCCCCCTTGATGTCTGTAAATAACTTGAAAACTGGAGATGGGTGGATGAATAGATGGCATTTCACTTGTTTGGAGAGCAATCTGTGTTTTCTCATCAAATAGTTTGAATCTTTCATATACCTTCTGTTGTGAATTTTGTTTGAATACATCTGGGCTTGTATTATAAGTGTGTATGTCTTTGCAGAAGCAGAATCAAGAGATTCTGTAGTAATCAGCGTGTCCCTATAACTTCTGTTGTTGATGCATGTTCTCTGAAACAGTGGACTCTTATTCCTAATCCTATCTGATCAGCTGATAAATGCATTAGTTCTGTAGATTAGAGGGGTGCTCTGCCATGGCATATACTCATTTTAACACCTTCTTTCTCTTTACAAATCTGAAGAGGTATAGACAAAACTGAGATGACAGAGACAAAAGAACACTGTGATTCTTCTGGTGTTAGTCTAAATTGTCTTTATTTTCATGCACAGCTGATAGACTTTTTTTCCCCAGAAATTTAATTCATTCAATGTAAATTACCAGGTTTTTTAATAAGTATTTTGTCAGTGGAAGAATCCTTCTCTCCTGATTTTGGATGGGATTCTCTTGATAGACAACTTTCCCCATTGTGGTGTTGCTACAACAATGCTGACTTGAGCTTGAGCTGGATGGTTGTGGGCTAGGGAGTTCCTGATGAGACTGCTTCTCTGAGCTGTAATAGATAGTGGTTTCATGACCTGCTTATTGTATTTGTACTGCTTTAATCTTTAGATGGCTCAGAGAACAGTCAAAGGTTGCTCTTAAATCAGCTTCCACATAGTTTGGGTTTAACAGTAGGGAGATGCTGGGCTCACACAGTCTGAGGCACTGCTGTCCATGCTGTGCCTGTTTCCCAAATAGTACATCAGCTGACTTCCCAAGATAATGACCTGGTATCTTCTTGTCAGTATCAGCAAATACATCACTTAAAAGTCAAAATGAAGTACTGGAAGATCTTATACAAGAAATAATGCAGACATAAGGTGAGCACCTGTCCGATTATCATGTCTGGTTTTTTGGGGATGCATGTTAGAACTTACAGCTGTGAAATACTATCCTTTCCAGTGATGGTTTAAGTGTTTTATTGATTGTTTCAGGGCCGAAATCTTGCAGATCTCAGAAGGAGTCAGCCTCGAGGGACTTTCACGCTGAGCACAACGTTGCGATTAGGCAAACAGATTCTGGAATCAATAGAAGCCATTCACTCTGTGGGATTCCTGCATCGTGACATCAAGCCTGTATGTGGTTTTGGAAATTTTCCTTTTGGTTGTATGTCTGTCTGTTGTACTTGAGTCGATAAAGACAGTCTGAATAGGGGCAGATCTCAGTGGAGGCATTTAGACCTCATTGCACACTCCTGCTGTCTGATATGTTGGCTGTTTTCTATAAGTACGGAATTATATTATAGTATTGTCATTCCTTTAAGTGCATAGCAAATTAGTTTTTATCGGCAGGGACTGCTTGGTGGTGGGTTAGTGACTGTCAGTCATACTTGTACTAGTCAAGATCCCATGATGAAAAAAAATCTAATTTTGATCATTTAGAGTCCAACCAATTATTACAATAAAAGGGGTTCAGAAAGGATGTCTTGCTGTATGACCCATCACTTGAATAAATGACATTTCATGTATTTGACTTAGCTAAATAATCCTCTTAGTCTTTTCTGAGCAATTGCCAGAAAAATTGGAGCACAGTTTCCAGTGTTGGAAACATAGTCACAATGTTGGTCATCTGCCTAGGTGAGGCACAGTAATTCCAAGTCTCACTGTAGACGCCAATCTTTTTCCTGCAGGTCTTCACTACTTGACCTGAACACTTGGTCTCAGGGATGGTGTAGCAACATCTTCCTTCCAGCAAAATAATTTGCTGCTTTTAAAATCATCTGGTTTTAGCTGATCAGATTCAGCTGAGAATCAGTCATTAATGTGACTGGCCACAAATCCTTTAGCAGCCATCCATTATGGTAAGGGATATAACTTTAAGATGCGGGTTAAAAAAGAGCTGCTCCATTTACTTGTTTTCAGTTTATTTACTAAGAACCAAACCCAGTGGTTTTTAGATGTCTGAATGTTCAGATAAATTTGGGTAATGCAACACAGTAGATGGAGATTCTGGGAGTTAGGGCAGAATAATGCACGCTAGCAGCTGAACCACGAACAGAAGTATTTGTCTACAATAACTCCAGCCTGTTATGCAAGTGAGGGAGCTCTCACTGCAGAGCTAGTAGTGTTAAATGTAGCTCTTTCTCATAGCGGCTGAATTTTAGCTAAGCTAATGTGAATTTTAGTTGTTTTGAGACTCCACAGTCACTTATCTGCAAAGTGAACTTCTTAACATGGCAGTGACTCTCTAATCATGAAGTTTAAGATGCATCTTAAAATTCTTCTCTTTGAATTATGTTTTTGCCAGAGACTTGTGGGACTATATGACAAAGTTTTGTTAACAAATGGCCACTCTTACCCAAGTTGCTGGTATCAAACTGTTGGGTTTTTTTTTCTTTCTTTCTTTGTCTAGTCCAATTTTGCCATGGGCCGCTTACCATCAACATACAGGAAGTGCTACATGTTAGACTTTGGTCTGGCCCGTCAGTATACCAACACGACTGGTGAAGTCCGACCAGTAAGTAAATCTTAAGTAATTTTTTTCCACTTCTGCAACTGCTTAGGCCTGGAAGGGTTTTGTGATTTTGTTTGTTTTGTTGTTGTTATGCTTGGTCATTATATTGGACTGCATTTTCTGCAAGGTGAGAAGCAGCAGGTGACTTCAACTGAATTGGGAATCTAAGAAGGGAATACTTGGGAATACTTGCTTTTGTCTTACAAGGTGTGTGGCTTTTTTTTTTTGCCTTTTTTTTTTTTTTCATTTAGGATAGTCATGTTTTCCACAGGCTTGGAATACTTACTGAGTACATTATGGCCAAGCAAAGAGGGTGAGCCAAATGCTGGCCATGTAACTTCTGTAGTCCCAGAGGACTGGTCTAGTTCAGTTCTCTGCGATCTGGGGAACCGGGTTGGTGTGTTCCTAAAGATTTTTATGAAAAAAATGCCAGAAGTTAGAGACTGACCTGATCTCTGAGGCTGAGCTTACTGTGAACTGCAACCTGTAATGCTGTTCGCACCCTTGCCTGGCTTTGGTTTTGTGTATATTGCCCCCTCTCCAGATTTCTTAGCAGGAATATTTCAGCGTGCCTACTTGGAGGGGAGGTAAGAGCAGGGAGCATAACTTGCACCACGTGACGTGTGTTATCTTCAGTCCTTTTACCAGCAATGTGTTATCTGGGGTTACTCATAAGGAAGTATTAAGCTTCAGATGCTCTAACTATCAGTCAGAGCATTCCTAGATTTATTTTGGAATGCAGCACAAGCAGGGAGGGCTCAGACAATCTCTCTGGTTATCATCCTAGGCTTATACCTTTCGGTCTGCACATCTCTTCCATCTGCAAGATAATTGTTGTTCTGGAAAGTGTTGACAATGGGAGAGCTAAATTCAGAGACTCTGTAGTGCAGGATATGGTTGGGGAGTGGGAAGACCGCAAAGTTCAGTGAGGAGATTTTGTGTCTTTAGCAGATGAACACAGCTGGGGGATTTTTTTCTTCTATTTTTCTTCCTTTTTTATAAGTCTTTTCAGTTGGACATTGCAAGCCTTTTCTTTTTAGCTGTAGATGGGTGCAGCTCCAAAGGTTGTGTCTGCATCTTATTCTCAACAAGACACGCACTGTGTACTACTGATCTTCCTTGGCAATGCTATTTAGTTTGGGGATAACCCTTCTCCATATTGCCCTTTTCAAAATGCAGCCCCACTCCTTTGCTCTTTCTGCAGTCAGAATTCAAGCCCATTATGGGTTGAAACTGGCATTTGGTTTTCTGCAAAATTTCTTCATTGCTTCAGTGAAGCAACTATGTTTTATGCCTGTATTTCAAGTCACGTTGTTTGAACACTGTTGTTTCTTTACAATTAAAGAAACTAATTTTTCCAGATGTCTCGTCTTTTGGATCCTCTCTTTTCTTCCTTTCTCCCACTAATTTAAAATTAATTTGCTTTTATTTTGCTACATCCTTAGAGAGTACTTCCAGGCCCTGTTTTTGGAAACAACACTACATCCAGCCTTGACATTTTTCAGCGCAAAAGGTTCTTCAGCTGTGTCTTGCAAACCCTGCTTGGGTTGATGTGGGTGAGGTGTGGCTTTGTTAGGACACAAGACTCTGAGAAGGTTGGTCTTAATTCTGGTCATTCTGGTGGTTGGTTGCTTTGTGCCACAGATGGATTTCATAGAAGGACTAACGACACGTAATCTTTTCCTGTAAAAAGACATGGGGATCCCCAGAGGAGTGGAAATATGCTCTGCTGAAAGTGGCAAAATGTCTCGGTTTGTTTAGGGTGTGGGAGGGTCATATGGGGTAAAGTCACTTATACCTAATGTACTTGTTCTCCCATGCCACGGTTCAGGCAGTGAGGTTTTTTGACAAAACTGATACGATAAAAAAATACGTAAATATTTACCTCAATCCCTTTTGACATGGTGTTATAGTCACCAGGCTGTTCAGTCCTTTTGTGTCCCTGCTGCCTGATACCACTGTTGAGTCCCACTTACCGAACCGAGACATTTGCCTGGAGAAATATGGTGTGATTGCTGCCCAAATAATGCACTGAGGGTTAGGAAGGAGATGAGGGTTAAAGGGCAATACGAAGACAAGTGAAATGAGATGGGTTTTGTGCAGTTTTTTCATTTTTTTAATTAAGAACTTTATCTTTTATTTCACCAAAGAGATTATTTCAAGCCTGTAAGGTAGATTCTTCTTTCTCCATTCTCTTTCAGTTCCTTTATCCATGAAGAATACAATTCCCAGACATATAACATGTTCATCCTGAGCCTAGGTTTTTTGTGATTTGGTTCTGAAGTGCAATACACAAGATAGGTAGGGGAAAGGAGCTCACTTTCTCTTTTTCTGGAAGCATGTCTGAATTTTGCTTTCCGTCATATTCATTTATTAACAGACACTTTCTGCTCAGGTAGGTTCTGTGCAGTTTCCTACAGTTTCAGAAGCATTGTCATACTTTGTGAATAATACCATTAAAAGTATTAGCTGTTTTAACATCCTCTGAAATTCATAATTTGCTTGTCAGCTTTTCAGAAAGACTTTGAGTGACTTGCTAGTAATACAGATAATGGGCCTGGTCATTAGGATGCTGTGGTTTCTTTTTGTTTTTTCAACTTACCTCTTATTTTTGGTCACTTTTCTGTTTTGAAAACACCTTTGATTTTGAAAAAGGGAAAAGCCAATGATTCTGTGGAGCAAAATCCTCTAGAAAGCTGTGCTGGCACTGATTTTTGTGTATTTTTTTTGTACGTGCAATTCACTGATGCCAAACACTATTACTTTTTCTTATATGAAAAGGCAAGGAACTCCTTAGTAGGCAGATAGCATAGACTGTCATTTAAAAGGTCTCATTCTGATTTTCTAGAGATTGATAAAAGCTTTGAGATGGGATCATTTCTACTCTCCATGATCTTCAAAAAGCATTAGTTCCTCCATCCTCCACTGTTAGCACACTGGCTTTCCAGACCACTGTCACTTTTACCTAGGGAGCTGTTACTCTACTAAGCTTCTGATGAATACCATGTATTTGATTTGTGTGTTTTTACAGAGAATAGCTGCTTGACAGTTCAACTTGATTGCTCAGCATTTGTAAAGTTATGGGCCACTTGGTTTAAACAAACCCAAATTTATTCTGAATCTGAATTTATTGTGTTCTTCTAGGAAAACAGAACTGATCTGTCTTATGTGGGATGCTAATATTGGCACAAATGCCGCTCTCTGGAGAAAAACTGTTGTAGCACAGATTTGCTCTCATGGAAACAGTCTCAACCACTTGCCCCTGGCCAGATGTTGCAAAATCTCCTGGATAACAGTCTGTAGGAACTCACATTGCACTATAAACACAGAAGATGGTTGGAGCCAGAAGGTGTGTAAGGAAGCATCAGCAACAATTTTTCCCTCTGTTAGCAGTTAGGAGAACTCAGCTGTTCTCCACAGTCTCATTACTTGATATTTCTCTGAGGGTTGTAGAAGTCAGTCTTTGATCGTTACTGCTTTGGACAGGTAGAGCAGATGTGCATCAGTCACGTAGCCATTTGGTGTCCGTTGTGTGTTGAGAACTGCTTAGGGCCTGGCTGAAGGCTGTTACTTTGGCTACCGTCAGCATTTCTGGCATTTGGATCAGAGTCAACATCCTGGCTAGCAGGAGGGACTCTGGCTAAACAGGACAGACTGCTAGTGCAGAAAAATCTGATCTTTCTAGAGGGATTTGTTTTCAAACACTTGTGAGGACAGGGAAATGAAGGAAAAGACAGGCAGCTTGACAGATCTGCTAGAGGAGATGCCCATTTCTTTACTGCTCCTCCCTGCCCCTCCAAGCCCCACTCTCTCCTGTTTGAAAGGTGGCAAATACTGGTTAGGATCTGTGATCTGTATTCAGCAGGCTATGTTTGACCTGGGATTTCCCATTTCTCAAGGGAGCAGTGTCAGTGATAATCACAAAGTATTCTGGGTCCATTACACTTAGTAACATCTTTTGGTGCTCAATACTTACATATTTACTGAAACAGAGAGTGGAAAAATTACTTAGTCAAAGTAAACAAGGCCGTCTCCAGGGCTGTGAGACTCCTGAGGTCCCTTTCCTAGGGAACATGTCTTAATTTGTGCAGAGCTGTAAAGCTTCAATGAGATCGCAATACGCCTGCTCCCATTCTGCCTGTGGCTTAAATACACGATGTTTGTGGTACTCTGCTGTCAGATGAGAATGCAGGAACTCCTGTAGGAGAGGAGGTTATTGAACCTGAGACTTCCAAACTTTGGGTGAATGATCTAGTGCTGGAGAGAAGAAACTGTGCTCTTGTTCAGTGTTGTCCTTTTTTTTGTGACTCTGAACCTTCATTTCTTGTTTTTCTGATTCTGCTCAATGCTCACCAGAAAACTCCTGGATTGCTTTCCCCTGCCATATTTCCTCTCCAGGCAGATGCAAGAGTTATTCAAGCCCCCTGTGAGTATCAGGGCTTGCAATTGCAAGGCTGCCTTCAGGTGCCTAAAGAAGGCTTCATCTGCTTTTTCTTCTTGATCGAGCAGTCAGTAGCAGATGCTTACCATTACATTAGCTGTGTGAGTTGGTGCTGATCACTTACCTGGCAGTAGTGTCTGTCTCATCACCCGCTCCAAGGAGAACTTCATACATTTAAGCCACTCCTGTGCAAATGCACCTCCTTCTTTCCATTCATTACAGTACGCAAGCCATGTGAGCTGTCCCACCAAGTCTTTGTAGTTCTTGTGAGATCCAGTGTTTTGCAACAGCACATGAGCCATTAACTCCTCCAGTTTGTTTCACACATGTAGGTGTTTGTGGACAGGCACTTGAGGTGGGCCACCAGTTCTGCTGCTTTCCTAGGGGAGGCATGAGATCTTCAGTCATCCTCTTCTGGGGCATCTCCTCACAGCCTCCATTCTTCCATTTCTCTTCAAGTTACAGTAATCTTCTCCCATTGTACGTGCTTTAAGCCCTCCTCACTAGGTTAGCAAGCCTAGATGCCAAGCCTTCGCAAAGATGCTCTTGCCACTCTGTCAGTTGGGTCCCTTCTTTCACCAACAGTCCTTTTTCCTCAAGGAGGGACTCATGGTTATAGAAGCCAAAGCCCTGTCTTTGATAGCTAAATGTTGACTTGCAGAATGCATCCACTTCTACCTAAGTCTTTCCTACTCACTGGCGGGATTTGGGAGGACAGCACCCAGACCTCCATGCCCCCAGATCTGTAGTCACTCTGAGTATACTCCAGGTCACCCTTTGAAAAACAGGTGCTTTTGGCGCTCCCATGAATGAGCGGCAAGAGTTAATAGTCAGAGGGCCATGCAAACCTTGGCAATCTGTCCTTATCATCCCATATCCAGGCCCTGAACAAGCCACAAAGCTCTTGAGACATCAGGTCAGGCCAGTAAATGGCCCTTCCATTTCCTGCAGGAAGGAACCTTCAGTGATCATCACTCACCTTTGCTTCTTGGTATGGATATTTGGTTCAGGCTCAGCTGGCTATCCTGACAGGTCTTCTTCCTCCTCAGCAGTTCCCAGGTTACTAAATCTATTCTGCAAACTGCAGATGTGCATGTGGAGCAGAAGCTTCCCTTCTGCTGCTAGCTTCCCTCCTCTTGGGAGTCTCCATCTCTTGCTCCTTTGAGCATAACTGCTAGTTGTACCTTTTTCCTTGCATTGCTGGGGTCATGATCTTCACTTTCAGAAGCTCTGTGAAGATTCTGTTGATCTTGTGTTCACCCTCCCTGATGCTACACAGTCTGCTCACCTCCTTTCCCACCTCACCACCTGCTCCATCACCTGGCAACTCCACACCTCAACCACAGAACTTCTCTTAGAAATGAGGCCACTGCAGAGGCACCAGGTGTTCTCTGCAGCCCAATGTGGATGGCCACATCCTTCCTTTGGGGCTTTTTTCTGGGTTGAGGTCTCCAGTGTGCTAAAGATCGTTGCATCAGCTCATACTGGGGACCAGGCCCTGTGACCCATCACAACTGTTGTCATTGCAGCCTCAGTCAGGCCCACACTGTCCTGAGCAAAGTTTCTGGGCACCTTTGCACCCCTGTTTTGCTAACTGCTGTCACAACTGCTACAGCTCTCTTAGTTGTCTGTTTACTGTGCTGCTTATAAATACCATAAATAGAGGAAAAAATTAAATCAAAATTTTTGTGCTTTTCACATCAACGTTTTTGTTAAACATCGAGAACCTCAGACTTAAACCTTGATCTAAAGGAAATCAGGTTCTGAATTTGATGGATCTCAAAACTTTCTTGTCTCATGATATGACAAATAATGTAACAGGAGAGGGGAAACTGAAAACACAACTTTACCCAGGTTGTATCATGAAGTTCTTGTTGCATGCAGGTCTTTAAGAGTTTGTTGCCTCTTTAAAGGAGAACTGTAATTGCCAGCACTCAAATGAGAGAGAAACATTGTCTTTTGCAGTGTAATTTGTTGAAGTGTGAACTTTCTCAGAGGCTGACGTTTTTGAAAATTCAGATGTAGCATATGGACTAGGTTGCCCTTGTCTAGATGCACAAATGTTGCAGAGAACGCTGTTGGTGGTACACTGCTTTCCCTTAGAAAAGCTGTGTAGACTTTTTGTAATTAAATCCCAGCTAGCCCCATTTCTACTAATTTTGTTCTTTAGGAGAGTATCGAGTATTCATTCTGGTGTGTGGGGTCTGAACCAACATTATACCTTTTAAAACTTAATATTGCTCATGCCAGATTAAACAGAATGCAAGGGGACTGCATCTGCCCAACTACATGTACCCTACCTGTAGGATATCCAGAAGCACCTTCTCTAGGACTGGAGGCAGGTTACCAGATGAGATGTATCGAGCCAGTGATGCAATTGTTATGGTCCATGTGGAATAGGATGATGAAAGCTGCAAAACCGTTTTTAGTGCCTTTATACAAATCTAGATGAGATAACAGTTGATGATGCATAAGATAGCACCCATCCAGTTTCAAAGAAGTTATTGCAGGTCTAAACAGTGTTCAGAAAACAGTAATAACAAACTCATGAGAAGAGGGATCGAAAAGATTGTGGTTACAACCTAGGCAAGAAGATGGATCAAAGGAATTTTATAAAAGTCTGTAACATGTAATACTATAAAGTCTTGAGAAGCGAATGAGAGAGCCTCTGTTCTCTTTGGTTACATAGGAACAAGAGATTCAGTGAAATAGGTGATAAATTTAAACCAATAAAGGGATGCATTTATTCTTGAGGGATCACTAGCTGCCAAAGGTAGTCAGCGTGCATTTGGAAGAGTAATACAGCCCACGCGTGCAGGTCAGAGACTGGTCTAAATAGCAGCGATGGGACAGAGTGTGCTGTGGTATAAAGGCAAGGGCCAGCTATAGAAAATAGAGGGGAGGGTATAAACTGGCGGGTGAAATTCTGTGTAGATAAAAGGTGATGCTGATGGCGTGTGTTTGGTGGGGCAGAGAACACTTCTAATTTCACATATATGATAATGATCTCTCAGCTAACAGGTATCACCGAGTGAGACCTTGATGTTATGGAATAGCTTCATGAAAACATGGGTTTGATATTCAACAGCTTTCAAGAACGTGCTCAAACGTTAGAAGTCATTGGGAAAGGAATACAGGACAAATCAGAGATCACTGTTGTGATCATTGATGAGATGGGGGTGGCTTTTCAGAGTTCTCCTAGCATGCCTGAGAGAAAACTTCAGACTGATCTGAGGTAGAATGAGTATCTATTGACCTTGTTCTTGCAAAGGGCCTTTCTCTTTGTATTGGTCATGGTGGGTGGGTATAGGCCATCTCTGCCATCTACTATTAAAAGAACTTGCTTTAGGATGCTTTACTTTTTAACCCCTCACCTCTGAGATTTTTCCGGTGGTTTCACTTTGTGGTTGCATGCGGACAAACTAGCCCAGCAGCAGGAAAATGAGTAAATATAAAATCTCTTCAGAAACATTTAAAAAATGGAGGTAAAAGAAAGAGCTGGTGTTCTCTTCCATATCAGTGGTATTCTTGCAGAACATTTGCAGCCCATTCTTGTCTCGTTGGAGCAGAAAATTGGGAAATAGCAGTAGCTTGGAGGCAGTGTTGGTTCGGACCAATCTGACCAGACTACTGATATATAAGAAGCAGTTTTTCCTTCCCTTAATACCTAAAGCAATTCCATTGCCTCATCCAAGGCCACTGTCCTTGTTTTTCAAGTTTACATTCTGCACCCTCCCACATCCCACAATACCTTTTTCTCCATGGGATCTTCCCAGGATTTGTGCTATTGTATAACTTTAGTGGCAAGGAAGCATAGGGGATTTTTTATATGTTATGCTGATGTGCTATGTACTTTGTCATCAGCATGAGGGTTCCCATCCAAGTGGGTTTGAAGTGGGCAGTAGTTCAAGACATGTGTTTCTCAGTCATGGAAGGCTTGGAGATCTGCTTAAGAAGAGATGGCTTATGGAGGGTATCTGTTAGTTCATCTCTAGTTAATAAGTGCTTTCAAATGCAGAGGGTACTCTTCTGAGAAACAAGTCTAGTTTTCTCTTTGCAATCCCCCCTGCCCCATGAAAAAGTCCACTTTGGGGTGAATCCCAAGACCTTCTGTACAAATTTAGTATTACAGGACGCGGAGAACTTTTTAGGGATTTAACTATTATTTCTTCTAGGTGCAACTTTCTGCCATGGTTCTGGTAGAGGCATGAGCAGTTTTATTCTCTGTGATGTCCTGGTTGTACAACCCACCTTTGCCGTGCAACAGTATAAGCAGTCAGTGTTGATGGCGCGTCTTAGTACAACAGAGCTAAGCAACTGGGGAGTGAAGTGAAAAGTTGGGATTTTTTTAAATTTGTGGAAGTATCCTCTCTAGAAAGTGCACATCAAAATTTTCATCTTGCCTTAATTTTTATAGCAGAGAGCTGGACCAGCAGAACGTGTTTGGTACGGAGAACTAAGACTGAGAAGAAAATTTGAACTCGAAGGGGAAAATAGGCATAAACTTTGTTATACAGATAATAAGATGAACAGCATAGAATCATAGAATCATTTGGGCTGGAAGGGACCTTTAGAGGTCATCTAGTCCAACCCCCCTGTGGTGAGCAGGGACATCTCCAACTAGATAAGGTTGCTCAGAGCCCCATCCACCCTGACCTTGAATGCGTCCAGGGATGGGGCTTCCACCACCTCTCTGGGCAACCTGTTCCAGTGCTTCACCACCCTCATTGTAAAAAATTTTTTCCTTATGCTTGTATAGTGGAGATGTTCTGAGTTATGAAGGTCTTCTGTGGTAATGTAGGTCAAGTTTTGGACAACAACTCTTTGATTATTACTGGTCTTTGTTCAGGTCTGCTAGTTTTGTCACTAACGTGCAATACAGAAAGCATTATACTTTTCCTCTGTCCGTGACACCCTGCCTTCAGAAACGTGTTCGCTGTGACTCCACAAATACTAACTGAAAGTGGACGAGGGTTTAGCAGCTCAATTATTTATTTGAAAATAGAGGAGAGGCTGTGTTTTTCCTGGAGTCTCTCTCCCATTGCAGGATGGGATGCTAGACTGTTATGCTCAGCAAGCTTTTTTTTTTTTTTTTGCTTAGTCAGCTGCAGCCCATTGATTAGATCTCAATCTCCTCGTGGTTCAGACTGCACTGCAGTGGTTTGCAGTGCCTTGCTGAAGATACCGTACGTGTGCGAGGGCGGCTCTGTGAGTCAGTGGGCAGAAAGAAGATGATATAGGCAGGACAGTGCATAGCATGCTGAAGGCTGCAGAAATGTGTCAGCTAATTGAGAAAAATGCATTTATTTTCCAAATGTCTGTGCATAGTGTTTAAAAATAAACTTTGCTGTGGTGAACAAGGTATTAGGAGAGGAGAGTATGGTATATTTTTCTACAAAGTAGTTTTCCCCCCACTGGAAAATGAGGTATAAAATAACACAAAGGATATTAACTCCTACATCCTAAGACCACAAATATCCAAACATAGAAACCCAGTAGCTTTTATGCTTACTTTGTACTTGAAATATATGCAAAGCTGTAATGTTATATAGGAGATTAATATTTTGCAGTAGAATAAACAGATTTGTGGAGCTGTAGTACCCGGAGTATTATATTAACTTAGGAAGGGATATAATTTTTGTCTCGAACTTTGTATTGTAAAAAGGTAATGAGAGGAAGGGCTGAAAGCACAGCAGAGTCACACTGGCTCACACAGAGATGCGGAAAAGGAAAAGAATGGACCTATGTCTTTAAAACTATTGCACATTTAGTATATTATAGAAATGCCGGGTTTGTGGGAATGGCTTAGTTATAAAACAGATCATCATGAAAATTACATAAAGGTTCTCGTCGTTACTTTCATTATTGCAGTAGCAAATTTGGACTTGAGAAGGGAGTTCATATTCTGGTTTAAAACATTACAACTACAGAAGACCAGTGCAGTTGAAATTAAATGTATGAAAAGCAGACTAGCTGATGGATTTGAAAATCTATGCTCTTGTATCTTGTTATAACTAGCTGTTTCTTTGCCTTCCTCCCGTGAAAGCCCTGGTTCAGTGAAGGTGACCTCAGATCATCTACATCAGGTTGTTGGTGGTTTTATTTTATGTAGCAGCTTTCTGGTTAGAGCTCTTGTGCTACAGGGATGAGGGAGAAGGAAGGACAGCTCAGGCTGAAATCTTGTATATGCCTGCAGGGAACTGAGATCCCGTTTTCCATTTCCGAGTGCCTTTACTGCCAAGCTGCAGGGGGGGATGCAGTACGTCTGAATGTGTCATTCCTTCTGGTCTATGCTGTTCCACTTGAAGCTCTGATTATTCTTCCTACTGGACTACAGAGAAAAGAACAGAAAACTATTACTGTGTCTGGTGGTGAGGGAACAGGGGCTTCGCTCCCTGGGCAAGTGAATGTTGAGTTGGATTGCAGGTCAAGTCTTCCCTTCATCAGGTAAGTGCGTTTGCTGCCAGGTTACAGACTGCCTGTCATACACTTTCTCTCTCTTGGTAATAAATATTCAATTATTCTGTGCAAAAGGGATCCTTTCCAACATGGATGTTCTTAGACTGGCATCTCAAAGCACCCTGTGGCGTAGGGGTGAGGGTGTACTCTGGAAGGAGGGACGTGTGGTTTTCATGTCTGTCCAAGGGGTGGACAGATTTGAACTTAGCTCTGCTGCATCTCAGTGATTGCCACGACTGTCTTTTGTCTTCTTCCTTTTGGTAGAAAAGGACCATCTTCTCCATCTGACTCCAGGAAAGCATTATGAGCTGTAAATCCCAAATGAGATGTGACTAACACTCTACAACCCTCTCCAAAACATTTCCATTTCAGTGGTTCCCCTGCTTTATGTTAGAGCACATGAAAAACTTATCTTTCTTACTTGGCACTCCCCGTGCTTTCCATGGGGATAGTCTATGCTGCTTGTTCCCCTGTGAGACCATGCGTGTAAGAAGCAAGTGCAGCTCTGAGGATAAAATTCTGTTGTTAAAAATCAAATGATAATCAAATAATAGGATTACAGCTGGAATAAGCTTTTGATAAAAAAATGCTCATTCTTAGCCCTGTTTCTACTGTGAGAAAGGCATCTTCATCTCCAGCACAAATTCTGATGCAGGAATTGCACGATGAGACAATATACGCATGATATTCAGAAAGACAAAATTATTACCTTGATCTTTTCTGATGTTAAAATCCATGGGAAATTTTGAATTCTCCTAAAGGAAAGATTGCATTTTAACTCATCTCCTTCAGGTCTTTTGCTTTGGAAAGAATAGTAGGAAACTATAAAGTAACTTTCTCAAAACAAGTTCATGCAAAATCTACGGAATTCTTAGAACTTGCACATTTTTGGGGAAGAGGAGTACTGACATTCAGATAAGAAACTCCATTGGGTTGATTGCTTTTGATTAGTTTATTTCTGTTGGAATAAGTATCCCTCAGCCGAGGTCTTTCCTCAGTTTACTGAATTGAGTTTTAAGGTTATATAATATATTATAATATTAGCTCTTGCCTCTGCTCAGGGTGACCCTCATGTTTCTGTACTATGCAATTCACATCTTAAGATACAGTGACTGTTCACGTGGCCTAACAGCAGCACTGACTTTCATTCTGCTCTCTTTCAAACGACCACGCTGCATCCCACCGTAGACAGCGGAGACTGTTATTTCTAGGTGGAATCATCAGAGACAGGGAAGATGCCTAAAGTTGGCAGTTGTGAAGCCTGTCAAGTTGGCAAGCTAGTGATTGTGTGGAGATTGCTGGTGAGAAGGCAAGGTGGTGGTTGCAGGAAAAGCCAAATATCTTAGGCGGGAACCCAGGACAATTCAAATGGGGAAGGGGACATCTCTGTTCATTTTTTAGAAACTTAGGCGCTAACATTAGAACTTGCTCTGGGTGAAAAGGGCAAGAGATGGGAAAGAGCAAATCCCCTTGCTGGTTATTAGATCAGTTTGATTGGGGGAGGAAGGGAGGTGTAGGTATCGGATAATTTTAGGAAGGAAAATCACAGTAGAACCATACAACTGACCTGTGGTTAGGCTGTATGCACCTCTGCTCTCCACTTTGTTTTTTTGTACTCCTATGAGGTGTGGTATGTGAGCAGGGGGAAGTTGGTCTCTAGAGGGACCCCTCTCACCACTTCACAGAGCATTCACAAACCACACAGGCTCGCTCCACGCTTGTGTCTAAATGAAACTAAATATGGGCCAACAGCCCTGGGAAGGATGCTTGGAGATGGCAACAGCTACACAAGACACCCAAGTTTCTGGAGGGATACAATATTGAATTGTTTTTTAATTAATTTCTGTTTAATTTTTTTCTCATTTTGTTGTTTTTTATCATGTTTTTCTTTGGGTTTCTCTCTGTTTTACAGTTCTTTTGGGCTCTTCTTTTGAGGCTGTGTTTGATGCGTTGGCTTCCCATCCGCTGCTCGTAACCATCTCTGCTATGAGTTGTGAGTGAGCCATCACCATGCTTCTGGGTTTTCATTTTGTTTTGTGCTTTTGTTATATATGGAAGTCCGAATTACACCTGGTTTTCTTTTTTCCCTCATGATATGTTTTTTTTTCAGCAGG
>NW_009596609.1:58360-70924 GCF_000690535.1 Cariama cristata
AGCTACCTAAATGTGATGCAGAGGTCTAGAACACTTGGGATTCTACCTGAGGGGCTGGCAGACATTTGAGTGGTGCCAGAGACTGTGATTTTGTCACTGCTGTGGTTTCAGAGGCAAGGGGAGGGGAGTTCTTTCATCTTACATTTTTGGCTCCAGCTTCCTGTATTCATTTCTGACTCCCCATTGGGATAAAATATGCTACTGTTTAAATTAGCAAGTCAAAACACAAAGAAGAGGTGCAGAATTTGCCTCCACAGAAGAGGTGGAGATGCATATCCCTGCATCTCCCCCATGAGCCTAACTGATGGAAGCAGAAGATTCCTAGAAGGCACAGAGATACTTCCTTTTAGTTCAGTTAAAGCTTCCTTTCGCTTTTCCTTCTTATCACAACTTTTCCAATAAGTCATTTCAATCCAAGATATATCTCCAAGTGCTTCCCATGATCTGTGGCATTTCCTCTCTTCCCCTTACCACCTTCTCTTCAATCTGCGCTAACTTTCTTTTCATTTTCTTACTACTGGAAATCCTTTTCCTGTTTACAGGAGAGGTGGGTTAATGATCCTAGATGATAGCAGACCTGCCGGGGGCAAAGGTGATGGATCTCCTGAGGTGTTTGCACAGACTTCCAGAAAGTTACTGAGGAACATGACCAGCAGTTGTGTTCCATGAGAGTACCACAGGCATGAGAAACGGCAGGAGGAAAGTACTGGCATCTAAATACTAGTTTTTAGGAAGAGAAACTGGATGCAATGTCCCTGGAATCAGGGACATTCAAAATATCAATCTAGGGTCCAGTGAGGCGAGAGGAAAAATTTTAACCTCTGTGTGTGAACATGGTGTAAGGAGCAGGTATTCAGATTAATGGGGAAACACGAGCACACCTGAAGTAAAGGGAGCATACACAGGAGAGGCAGATTTCATGTGAATCATAAGGGAGACACTGTTGGCACTTAAAATATAAATGATCATGAGTGTTTGAACTGGAGAATGATGAAAAGCTGATGGGTGCAAAAGACCACAGTTTGGAACAACGCATCCACTTCCCATAGGATTTTGTTACCTAATTCTGTCTTTGTCTGTGAGATAGTGTACATTGCCAATATATTGAAAGGAACACAGAGTACAATTTTTGCTCTGTGGTCGTGATCTAATGCATTCTCCCAAGCTAGAACTCATTTTAAACCAAGCTTCTAACACAATGCAGTATACTTCATATCTCTGTCATCTCCCTGACAGCGCTGTGTAATAAATTACTTTAGCTTTGTGCTAGACACAATCTGAATGCAGGAAGAAATATACTTTACCCTGAGTAACATTTTTTATAGTAATGCTGATGTGGAAAAATTAAAAAATAAATCACGTATGGTTTAAAACTGTATTTCAGCTTGCTAGCTTATTACCTTCTTATCATTTTTGGGCTTCAAATCAGTTGGGTTACATATGATTCCCTAGTCTGAAGCTCCTAACTGTTACAATTTCCGTTCTGGGTCAAATGTGGACCAGTCTGGACAGCAAGGATGCTTTATCCAGGCTCTTTTCCACTGCTGGGCAATGCAGTGGTGGGACGAAATTTATTAACTGGAAGAAATGAAGTGTGTAAAGAAATCATCTGGAAAATTAATGTTAATGAATTCAGAAGAAAAGTCAGTAACAGTTGGGTATACAGCATGTGCTACAATAAATGCTCAGGCAGGAGCTGTTTGTTTGGATGAAAAACAAGATATCTCCACAGCCATGGAAATATTTGATTGCAGTGATTAGTGACACAGTCAAAAAGCATGACTAAGTGCCTTGTGACTGGCAGAGCAGTCAGATATGGTTAAAAAAGGTGAAACCTTTATGAGAAAAAGGTGCTGTTAACACAGTGAACATCTGGCTATTTTGTTCAAGGCTCTAAATGTCCTGTCAAAACAATTGCAAAGTTTTGCTGGATTGCAGTGCTCTCCCTTTGCTGAGGTATCACATGAGAGGGGCCTGGAGGGAGAGCCCTTTGGGTTCAGGTGCAGGACTGGCTTGGTGAACTGTTTCATGCTGGCCGTGGGACAGATGCGTGGTTAAAAGACGGCTGGGGTTTTGGTCTGCTTCTGAAAGAGGAGGGGAGTACATTTGCGAACTGCCTAGAGTTGGTTTCAGAATAGATCTAATTAAAGACTGCAAAGATAGCCTGTCTGCCAGAAATAGTAAGTATTGATCTAAAAAGAGTTTTTGGAGACGTTGCCAGCCATACTGAAACCAGCGCATGTGGTACTTGGTTTAGTACGTACGCAGTTGATAACTAAAGACGCTGAAGTAGGGAGGACAAACTCCCATGGACTGCAAACATTGAACAATACTTATTCTGAAAACATTACAGGTTACACACTAGAATTGTTCACAATATGGTCTTATTTTATGGCTCATGAAAAGTATCCAAACACACTAGCTTCCACTCATAATGGAAAAGAGGAATGTCCTCTTGCTTTTGAGTATGTAGGGGGCATTTATGGTGATGGCTGGTTCCAACAGATGTGTTCCAGTGGCCAGTATTGTGCTGTTCAGGAGCTCACATCAGTGAATTCACTGAAATTCTGAAAAATATTTTGCAGTCATTTGTCAGTGGGAATTCTAAATGTATGCTCCGGGAGGAATGAGGTACACGATCATAAATATAATATCTCAACTATTATCTGCTGCTAAATAAGTAGGTTATAGCTCGAGCTGGTGTACTGCAAGATTAAATGCTGCATTAAGTGCACGGGATATCCATATGGGTTATCCTTGTGCAGAATTTGATTAGTGTAAAGGAGTCGTAAGGTAGACTTGTAGCTTTTTTTGCTTGGAGTCTCTGTAACTTAAGAGCTGCATTATACACCATTCAGGTGTGTGTTAGTGACACGGTGCTGGTGAACTAGTTTAAAAAAAACATTTGAAGTTTTCTTCTTTCTGAGAGTATTAAAACTCAGAGCAACTCCCTGTACCCAAAAGGAAGCAACTGAATCGTACATATTTAGACTGACCGAAGGATGCCCTAGAATAAAAGTACAGAGTTTTAGGCTTAGTTCTGAAAGCATAGGCACAGCTGAAAGAACATGAATCAACTGACCTAAGTGGGACAAGTTACTTTAATAACAAGAGTTGTTATTAAGTTCTTAAATTTCTACAAGAGTAGATCTTAATTATGAGTATGTTTAGTTCTTTGCCCAAGCTTAGCCTTATGATGGAAGATACCTGGACCTGAACCTGGTTTTGCCACATGAATTTTGAAAGCACTGCTGTTAACTCTGGTGCTTCTAGCTAAGCTGAAAGGATTTGGTGGATGTCGTTATTTAAATGCAATTTTTTCAGAACAATGACACCTTCACTAAGTGAACTCACATGGTGTAATGTTCTTGTGGAGGCAGCAGTGGAAAGAGTTGGAAGTGTTGCTCAGCCCCCAGAACAGAGAAAGTCTCCAGCTCAGAGGAATAGTCAGAGGAGGACTGCCTTCTTCCCAAGGCCACTATATCAAGCCTTCACTTCCTGAGGATGTGAAGAACAAGAGTCAGAGAAAGAGAAAATAAAGTACATGGTTTAGGATATACTGGGAAGAATCTGAAAAAAAGCAAGAACTCTGGAAGTCAGAGGTTCTTAATTTAAGTCTTTCAGGGATGTTGACAAACAGTGTCAGCAGATGCATATGGTCATCCGCCCTGTGTCAGAGTAGGGGATCCCCATTCTTGTCCTGACCAGGCTGACCTCAGGCTTTGCTTAGCCCATGTTATTCATGACTCAGTTTTACACTTGCACTTCTTTACTAGCGTTTCCCTTGACCTAAAGTTTAAAAAGGAAAATATGATCTTGGATAATGTTCTTAGCTCTATGCCTGGACTATTACTATTCTAACCTGTCACTGTAACCAACTTGCCCTCTCTGTAAAACAAGCTTTTCTGGAAATGCAGAATTAGAGAATGCTGTCTGTTTAGCTGGCTGCTAGAGCAGACGAAGGCAGGAAGAGCTTTTTATCCCTTGGGTACATACGAAATAACAGTATAGATGAGAAGTTCTCAGGAATTAGCTGCACAGGGGATTTAGTAATCTGCTCTGTTTCTGAGATTTTCTGTTGTCTCCTTTCAGCCTCGCAATGTTGCTGGTTTTCGAGGAACGGTCCGCTACGCTTCGGTGAATGCACACAAAAACCGAGTGAGTATTTTTGGGTTATAAGGAGTTAACAGCAAGGTTATTTCTCCTCAGAAACCTGTTTTCAGGAGCAGAGGAGTAAGAGGCGTGAGTTCTGGTTTGTTATCTACAGAAGTTAGTATATCAGATAAATTCCATTAGGCAGTCAAGGCTGTTGACTGTAAAATCAAAGTTATGGTTCCATTGTTGGATCCTTTCTAGTTGGCAACCTTAATAATTGTAATTATTGCATTATCAGACACTTTTTAAGGGGAAAAAGAAAGCACAGTTGAGTACCAGGCTGCTTGCTGCTAGTTTCTAGCTGAGCTTGGCTGTGAATTACCAAGTGCCAGGTCCCCAAATCCATTCTCCACCTGGAATTTTCAATATTAACATCATGCTGTCAGGTGAAGAGCCACCTAGTGAAAGCTTAGTTTATTTTTTCCCTGAAAAGAGCCATTATTTACATAGAGTCTGGCCTGTTTCATTCTAACATTTCCAGAAGTCTCATCCAACATTCTTCTCAAAACGCTTGTTTATCCTATTTCAGTAATGTTCCTGTGTAGCCAGTAAAACATAAGTTCTCCGGTTCTTCTGCTAAGTGCTTGCCAGTGGGAGACTATCAGCCCTCCTGCATTACCTCCAGGTTTCTGACCTTATTTGAGATGAGTCTGTAGGATAACTTGTGACATGAGGAATTTTCAAGGAGGGGTTTTTAGGGAAAAAAGTTACTGTCTGCAGAAGGTGGAAAATGTGATGTGGGGAGGGTGGTTGAATGCCATCATGAATTTGTTCTGTTTCCTGGGAGACACTGAGAAACCTGAGGTATAATTTTTGGAAGAGCTGAATAGTGCCAGCTGTAGCTGGCATTCAGCTGAAGGTATATTTAGACACAAAAATTGCTGTATAATGCATGCTATTCTGAGAAATCATGTTCTAGACATTGGATGTTGAGCACCAAAAATGACTTTTATGTGCTTTGACAATTTCAGCCTTAATCCCCATGTTTCAGTTTCCCATTTGCTAGGGCAGGAGGAGGGTGGTGTGTGGAAATGTATAAATCTGTAAATTGTTGTGGTGCTTGATGATGAGTGTTTTGCAAAAGCCCTTGAGTAAATGCTGTCTTGTGAAAAGAGTTTGAATGATATTTAGCTTAAAAATAATAATAAAAAAAGACTTTCTACACACAGTTTGGTTTTTTTTCTTAATCTAGTTATTCCACATCCCATTAATAAATATTCCACTCCTGTATACCCAGTGAGCGAGAGTCCTATGGAAAACTTGTGCTTTGTTGTAGAGATAAAAAAACTTTCTGAATATATTCACAAAAAGGCAAACAAATTAGATTATTCAGGTGACTGTATTGACATTGCCAAGTTTAATAAATGCTTGATTTTGCATCTTTAGTCTTTAATCTGGCTTCTTTAATCATTGAATGGGAAGTATGACTTCTCTTCCTGCTTTTCAAAATGAGGTAGCTCATCTGGAGAGCACACCTGGACTCCTGAGCAGCATGGAACTTTGCTCCTCAATCTTCGTCTCTCTTTTCTCCAGGAGATGGGTAGACATGATGATCTGTGGTCCCTCTTTTACATGTTGGTGGAGTTTGCGGTTGGTCAGCTTCCGTGGCGAAAGATCAAAGATAAGGTAGGAAACGTAGTGTCTGTGCTTAAGATAGGGTGCTACATTTTTATTAGTATGACTCTTATTATTCCTCCTGCAGCTCAATGCAGCTTTTTGTTGAAGTAAAGCCAGAGCCTGCTTTTCATCAGATCTTGCTGCAAGTTGCTAACCTGCTTTTGTGTGTTCTGATGCACAGTGTGGAGCCTGTCTTATTTGGAGTAGCTAGACATTTTTTTGTGCACGTTGTTAATCGTATTTGATCAAGCGACTTTGACTTTGTTCTTGTAAAGCAAACAATAAAAGTGGAAAGGCTGAGCTGTCCTTTTGACAAATAAACAGAGCCTTCGGAAAGATGGGAGGATAATGCTTTGCCATGCCAAGCAAGCCAAATGGGAATTGCAATCAGAAAGTTAAACAGAATAAAGCTAATTGTTCATGTTGTCTTGGAAATACTTTGTGCTAGAGAATAAAATCCCTGGAAAGAAATACATCACCTGTGAAGAAGGCTCTGCTAAAGGGACAGCCTCTGGAGAGTGTTTCCGACTCGGGATTCCCCTTTGACCTTTGCCTGCAGTGAGCAACCACTCTTTGCTAGGGACACCAAACAGAAGTGTGTAGACACAGTGCTGGGTCTAAGAGGCCGTGTTCCAGGAGTGATAAGACTAGATGCCATTCCAGGAATGATAAGACTGTATGAATATGAAGCAATAGAAGAGATTCTTGGCTCTGAGATTTATTTCCCCCCCCACCCCAGGAGCAGGTTGGCATGATAAAAGAAAAGTATGAACACCGAATGCTGCTGAAACACATGCCTTCAGAGTTCCACCTTTTTCTGGATCATATTGCAAGCCTAGACTACTTCACCAAGCCAGACTATCAGGTAGGAGCCTTTATTTGTTACCAATCTGATGCATGGCACTCTGGTGTTTGGATTTTCTAACATTTCCATGCACATGTTCATATCTGGCTGAGGAATACCTTTCCTAGGACCAGGAGAAAAAGGTTGGACTGTACAGTTCTTCAACATCTCAAAAGATTTTTCTTTTTCTTCCACCACCCTGTCCAAAATAATCCTGTACACCAAACCAGAAAGCTCTTCTCAAGCAACAAAGTACTTTTGGCTTTCATTAAAACACGAAAGTTTTGACATACTCCAAATGTGACAGAATTTTAACACAGCTTGCCAAAGTCTGCAAAGAGCCTATGCCTACAGCTCAACAGTGCACACCAAACCCTTGATTTTCTTGCAAATTCATATGGACCTTAGCTATTATTATCTCTTTCTTTAGTATTCATCTTAACTTTTTTTTTCTCCCATTCACTGTTTGCTATCAGCATATATGTGATCAGTTACAGCAGCTCAACTAACACAATGTAACTGAGGCAACTTGATTCTGTGTCTCTCTTTTATCACAGTGGTTTTCTCTGTACATTAATGCCAGAGTGATGAAAACAACATTTTATTAGCAGATCTGTGCACTCTTATATGAGTGCCTGCTCCTGTTGATAGTGCGTCAAATGGCTCGGAAAATGGTAGGAGGGTGTTCCAGCAAACTCACTCCAACACTGCTTTTGTATTTTAGCCACGTACATGTTGCAGCATAGCAACCACAACTTTTTAAAGAAGAAAAAAAAAAAAAGGCAAATACTTTCTGGATAGTACAGTGGAAAAATAACATTTGCCAGTAAGATGGAGGGCTGTAGAGGGATGGAGGTGGACTGAGGAAATGCAGAGGGAGCTGGATTTGTTTAGGCTGGAGAAGAAAAGTCAAAGAGGGGATCTGATTGCTGTCTTCCACTGCCTCAAGGATGGTTGTGGGGAGAACAGAGGCAGTCTTTTCTGAGAGGCAGCAAGGGAAATTGTAACTAAATCTAGGAAGGGGGGAAATCAGAATGAATGAGTGCTCCTAAGTATGGAACAGATAGCTAGAGAAGCTGTGGAATTTCCATCCTTGGAGATTTCCAAAAGTTGACTGGATGAGGAACCTGATCTGACTTTGCAATTAGCCCTGGTTTCAGCAGACAGTTGGATTAGAGATCTTCAAAGCTCCTTTTGAACCTACATCCTCCTATGTTCTGTTCCAGTTTGAAATAATTGTGTCCTAACGGTACTGAAAAGCCATCCCTGAGATAGAAATGGAAGGAGATGTTTCCAGACAATTTTAGTGTGGTGCAAATCACAAACAGCTCTTTCACAGTAGGGGATTTATCTGAAGCTGTGAATTGCCTCTTTGCCTTCAGTTTCTTGCCGGTGCAGCTCTGGGAAGAAGCCTCCAAAAGAGAACTCCCCAGAAAAGTCTGGCACCTGCAGCTTGTCACCAAACATTTGATTCTTCTAGCTTGACTTGGAGGCCTATTCCAGCCAGCAAATTCTCTGAACATCTCAGCTCCAGAGATGTCTTTATATTGATTTATCTGGATTTATTACTGTGAAAGATTAAAAAATATATCAGATGGCATTTGAATTTGTGACCAGTACCAGACTCTCAGGGAAATTAAGGAAATTGGGGAAGTAGGTCTACTAATATATAAAGTCATGGTTTATTTAAAAATTGGTATGAAAGATTAGAAATAAGGAAACAGAATAAAATATATATGAATATAATTTGAAGTTACAGTTCACAATTTCCCTTCTTAGCTCTTTAATATATTTCAATTTAAGATGTATGCTAATCACCAGGTGAGGGTTATAGAATCATAGAATCATTATGGTTGGGAGAGACCTCAAAGATCATCAAGTCCAACCATCTTATGACTTGGAATGCTGTCCTGTAGCTGGACAGGTTTGGTGTTCCATATAGCTACTCAGCTCTAGACAACCTCCGAGTTCTCTTCTTTGAGAGAAATAACAATGAAAGGGCAGCTTCACTGGGCTGGAGAAAATGTTTGTCTGGCCTAGTAGCATGTCCCCAATGGTGTTGGCTGTGGGAAGATTACAAAAGAATGATCCTTCAGTGGCATTTCCCCAGAAAACTCTCAAAGCCTGATGATCAAGGATCCTTGAGGCTCAAGAATCTCCTAAACCAAAAATATCTCTGTATTTCATAGCCCTCAATGAATTTGTCTTCCATGAACTTGTCCAGTCTCCTCCTGAGTTCATGTAAACCTTTAGCATCCACCATGTGACAGGGAGGCACCACAGCCTGAGTGCTTGCTGTGAGAACAACTACTTTCTTCTGTTTCTTCTAAACTTGCCACCTGCCAGCCTTATTTAATGCCCCTTACATCTTGGACATAACTGTGAACGTTGGTCCCTAGCCCATCTCCTGCTTCCCAGCCACACAGGATCTTACAGACCTCCATGACATTGCTCTTCAGTTACTCTTTTGCCCAGACTGTCTACTTACTTGCTTTTTGTCCAGAAGGAAACCTTTCCACACCTTTGATTTGTGTCCTTCTCTGAACCTAGTCCATTGTACCTTTGTGAGGTGGAGACTTGCCAGCATTGCGTGTTCAAGATGTGTGTAGCCCATGAAGTGATAAACTGCACTTACATCATTCTGTTCCATTCCTAAGACTTTATAATATTCTGTTATATCCAGTGGCACTGCAGTTTTGATTGCTCTCATGTCTGTGTACCAAGTAGATCTTTGGCTTCTTTTTTAGTAGCATGAAGTTTTGGTAAAATCCTTCCTTTCCCACCTGCATCATTTTGAGGTGGGGAAAGATGCATAAATGCTGCATGTGTGAGCATCCGATAATAAGACCGTTCTGACTGCTCCCTCCTCCCTCGCTGTCTGAATTCTGATGTATTATGTCTCTAACTTCTCCTGATACCTGTCTTCTGGCTTTGCAGGGTGCTGGATATCATAGGATGCTTTTGGCTTTAGAAGGAGGCCAGACATGAATGTAAGAAGAACTGTACTGGGTTAGCCCCTCCTTTTTTGCTCCTTTGTAAATGGGGACAGACAATAGGGGACTGGCCACTGCTGCTGTCCTTCTTGCTCCAAGTGGTCCATGCCCTGAAGTTTACAGTCTTTTCTTCAGCTCTGCCACCATCAGCATCTGGGATTGTCCATCTAAGCAGATATGCTGATGTGAAGGATGGGAAAGGGAGAGGGGTGAAATACACCTCTAGCCCTTGCCACCATTATGCAGCACATCTGAACTGTTGCATGAAGGAAAAAGCAACTGTATCTACTATCTTCAGACTTGTTTTATCACTGTCACAGGAAAAACGTTTTAGGGGTGGAAGGCAATGCAGATGCTTCATCTCAGTGACCCCATGACTTTCCTCCCCTCCCCATCCTTCTTTCTCCATATTGTTGTTTAAAAAACAAAACAAAACAAACAAAAAAACAACCAACCAAAAAAACCCCACATTCCTCTCCCATCACTCAGAGCTGTATTTCTCTCTCTCCCTCTCCATCCACCTCCTACCCTGGCTTATGGCTTTTTCTGTCTTTGTGTGAATTCTCTCCTCTCTTTCTTCTAGTTTTGCAATTCTCCTCCTCTCACCCTTGCCCCTATGTGATTGGTTTTTTTTTCTTTTTTTTTTGCACTTACTAGCCACCATGATTCTCTCTCATTTGCCTCAACTAAGTAATCACACTACTGTCTCTTCCCCTACCAACTCTGACTGGGAAGATCATAATCCTCCTTAACACATGAAAATAACATTGCTGTCAGTCAGGACTACAGCTGATGCTCTGCAGCATCCAAGTAGTCACCTGCCAGCAGGTTCACTCTTAGCCAGCCAGCGAGCAATCTTAGCTGGGCCCAGAAGCTGATGGGATGTTGAGCCTGTTCTTCCTGGACTTACTCCCTACAGTGGTTGAAGGTTGCCAAGATCATACTTGGTCATAGGCTGCGGCTCTAGATCCATGGGAAGCATCTAGTTGTTAACTGTTGCCATCTGTGCCCCAAGGCCAAGCAATCAGAAAGTGTTTGTCAGTAGTCAATTCGCCTTCCCTTGCCATTTTAGATTCTCCTAAGCACACTTCATGCTGAATGGTGATTTTATCACAGTTCTGGGCCCCTGAGATCACGTCAGAAGAGAGAGATACCAGGCTGTAACTGAAGACGAAGTGTGACTGGAGACCACTACACTCTGAGGAATAGATGACAAAAGCTTTGCGTAGACATAGGTGAAGAAAGTGATGGTAGAATAAAATAGACTTGAGCTGTCACGTGATGGATCTTACTTACACCTTGTGTTTTTGCACTTTGGCTCATGGCCTCTGACATCAAGCCTGTCCCTTTAATGGATCTCTGTCAGTATTGGTTCATGGTTAGGATCAAACTTTTAGCACTTTCACAGCAGGAGGATGTGGGCATTAAAGCAACGGTTTTGTGATTTCTGACTTATTTGACAGCAAGGGAGACGTGCTTTTTCCCTGGCATAGTGAAGACAGGATGTGAGAAAGGTGCATGAAAATCTTCCCTACTACAGTTGCATGCTGGGTCCAACTGGTAGAGGGGTAGTTTCAGGTATGGTTGGGGAGATGGCTGGCTTCTCTCCCCAAAGATCCATCTTTTTGCAATGAGTATCAGAAAAGGAATGGTCTGGGAATATTATAGAAATGGGGGTGCCTTTGCTTGGGAGATTCCCTCAGCTGGTGGATTGTGAATTGCATTTCCACCCAAGAAAAAGTGATGACGTCACCTGTGATTGTATAAGAGAATTGCTGTCTCGTACACATCCAGAGCAGATGTGGGAAGGCAAGAGCCTGGTACCTGGACCTCTTCCTTTCAGATCCAGTCAATTCCAGATATCGGTATCAGAACAAGGTACCACAAGAGTTCCCTCATTCCCATTGCTGTGCTGCAGTTTGGTTTATCCAATGTATTTTCCTTATTGCTTATCCCTTTCTGTTGTTAAATCTGGCCCAGTAGGAAGCGCAGGAGTCGGAGCAACCCTAAAGGGGGAAAGCTGATCCAGTCCATGCTCTGCCCGTTTCAATAACATTCTCCTGTGACTCTGATAACTTTCCAAGGGAAAATTCTCTGTCTCTTCTCACTGGGATGCTATGGATCTCTGCTTATCCTGTAGGTGGGGAAGAGGATCTGATCTGCATCTGTAGCCATTGCCTCCCTTCTCTTTCTGGACCCTGGAGAGGTGGAATGATTGCTGTCAGAATGAAATATACTGCCCTGTGCCTTTCCTGTTACCTCCCAGCATTCCAGAATGGCCAACATTTCTGTTGTATATGAGGAATTCCCAGTGAGACTTATCCAAACTATTGGTCTTCCACCACAACTTCCTTATGACTTGGAAACTCTTTTCCGAGTAAGGCCAATTACAGGCACCGTGATAATGGGTTGCTATCACAGATCCCTGTCTGCATGTGGTGTAGACTCGTTGAGCGTACTGAAAGTTAGTCCTGTCTGGTAGCTTCCTGATTTGAGCCTAAATTTTAGGTTACAATTAGGTGTACATAACTTTTTTTACCTATTGCATGGATGACAGACACATGCATTATGCTCAACCAGTAGAGAGAAACTGGAATAACTTCCTGCATCAAGGAAGTCTTATGAGAAGATGTTACATGGTCATCTACTACCTTTTCCTATGTTCCTTCATCACCTGAACTCAGCCTTCCCTGAAGTCTCTTCATAGAGCCTCAAACCTCATCAAATGGTTACTCATAAAGTTTTTGGAAAAAATATAGTATTGTTCATGTATGCACGTGCTTCATAATCACTTTCCCTAGTTTTGTGTTCTGTCCAGACACCGAAAGGTTAGGTCTGTTACTGCCGAGAAAATATGGCAAGTCAGCCTCTATCTACCCTTAGATCCGTGGTACACAAACGAAAAAATTCCTAATGGAGTGATATATACAGGCATAGCTATGGTGGGCATTAAGT
>NW_009596609.1:70955-95559 GCF_000690535.1 Cariama cristata
GGATGCTGGGTTCATTTTGAAATAACTGCTTTTGGAACGCATGTCCAGGTACACGAAAGGTTAGAAGGGGACTGGGAAGAGACAGCATGGATTTATGCAGGACAGAGTATACCTGACCAACATGATCAGCCTTCTGTGAGGAGGTGACTGTTTCTAAGGACACAGAGAGCAGTGAATGTTATCTACCTTGATTTTACACAGTCTCTCATAACGTCTTCATAGCCAGATTGGAAAGAGATGGTTTGAATAAGCAGACCACAAGGTTGGTGACAGATTGTCCGGATCACTGGTGTCAGAGGGTTGTGATCAGCAATGCAAAATTCAGTTGGTGGCTAGCCACTAGTGGTATCTCTCAGGGAACAGAACTGGAGCTAACAGTGTTCAGTGTCTTCATTAAAGACCTAGACGATGGAACAGGGGGACAGAGCACGCTTTCAACCAGTTCACAGGAGATACCAATTTGGGAGAAGCAGCTGATATGCTAAAGGGTAGTACTGATACTCAGAGAGGCCTTGATGGGCTTATGAACCTCATGAGGTTCAGCAAAGGCAAGTACAAAGTCCTGCACTTGGGATGGAATAAATACGTGGAACAGTACAGGCTGGGGATCAACTAACTGGCTAGGGAGGAGCTCTGCTTCTGCAGACCTGTGTGTGTTAGTGGTGACCATGAAACAGTAGTCTGTACTCGTGACGAAGCACGCTACCCGCATGTTGGGCTGTATTAGGAAGAGCATAGCCAGCAGTGTAAGAGCAGTGATTATTCCTTTCTTTTAGGCACTTGTTAAATCATGTCGGGAAAGCTGTGTCCAGTACAAGACAGACATAAACTGGAGCGAGGCCAGTGGAAGGCCACCAAGATGACTGGGAGCTAGAGCACATGCCATAAGGAAAGAGGCTGAGAGAAGTGGGTTTCTCTGACCTTAAGAAGGGAAGGATCAAAGTGGATCCTGGTTTTGCCTTCTGCTACCTATGGGGAAGACTGAGGTAGACTCTTCTGAGGTGCACAGTGAAAGGATGAGATGCAGCTGACACAATCTGCAACAAGGGAAATTGCAAATAGCTATACGAGAAAAAGTTACGACCAGGAGGATGTGAACAGTAGTGGGATCTCCCTCCTTGGAGATAGTCAGAACATAACTTGCCAGGGCATTGAGCAAGCTGATCTGACTTTGAAACTGGATCTGCCTTGAAGGTAAGCCCTCCTTTGAGTAGGGAGTGGACTAGGTGATCGCCTGAGTTCCCTTGCAACTGAAACTTTGAGTTCCAGCCCTCTGCATCTGTAGCACCTCCTGCCAAGGCTCTTGCTGTGCTCCTTATCTGACATCCTGTGTAACTGAGGGATCTCTTGTCATCTTCCTCCTGGCCCTGCGAAGTTAGCTGTTCTTGGGCCCAGCAGAAGGACACTCGGTATGGGACGCTTTGCAGTGACTGTGGAAACTCTTCTGGTCCCTAGTAATATTGTGTCTGGAGGCAGAGGATCCCGAGACAGGATCCAGTAACTCTTTGCATGACTTCTGGGATCACTGGATGTTGGAATTCTGCTGTGCAGTTTCCTACTCCACTTTCCTCCTTGTAAAGCTTTGTCATTTCATCAGAAGTGTAAAAGGATTCAGAGAAAGCTGAGAAGGCTCAGTAAAACCATGGAACAACTTGAGAATAACGGCAGCTGAGGACACTAGTATCCTTCAGCCTCCGAAAAAAGACCATACAGGAAATACAAGAGGTCTGTAAAATCCCAAATGGCCTGCAAAGTCAAATGCAAGCATTGCAGAAGAAGTTCTAGCAGAAAGTAACAAAAGTTGTTTTGACTGAGTGAGTCCTTGACGGCATGAAGGAATGCTAAGAATAAGACAGCTGAACTTTTAATTTTAGCACGTGTTTTCTTACTTCAGACTGCTTCGGTATTAAAGGAATGGAGGGTGGCAGAAACGGTACCGATTTTTAAATGGCTTCAGAAGATACCAGTCCCTGACACTGATATGTACATCACGAATCAGAAACTGTGATAAAGACTGGGATTAGTGGACAGATGAGTGAGGATGATTTAATGAGCAGAAGTCAGTATGGCTTTTCTAAGGGCGTCATCTACAAATGTATGGAGTTCTTAGAAGGAGTCTTTGAGGATGTGGGGATATTAATTTCTAAAAGACATTTGACAGTAATCCTTGCCAAAATAGCAGTCAGAAAGCAAATATAATCCTAAGAATAATTAGAGTAGTATTAGAGGGTAAACAGAAAATATCCTTATACTACCATGTAAATCTGTGTGAAGCATACACTTAAATACTTTGTGTAGTTCCATTGCTGCATCTAGAAAAAGATATCTTGAAATCAGAGAAGTTGTAGGGAAGAGTAACAAGGAGGCTGGAGACAGATTCATTTCCAGATATGGAGAGACTAATTAGTCTGGGACAGTACAGTTGCAAAAAAAGAGAGGACTCTAATGTACATGACATCTTTAAAATCCAAGGCAGAATGGCAAGAAGTGAATGAAGAATTATTGTTTCCTGCTGCTTCTGATATGAAAATGAGGAACTGCCAAATGAAATTAGCAAGTGGCAGGTTTGAATGAGCAAAGAAGATAGTTCACGTTCTTTGCCATAAGATAGGTGTAGTCCAAAAGCTCATGTATTCAGTAAGTCATTAGGCAAATTCATGAGGAAGCATCCATCTAAGTTTACTAAATACCAGAAATACATTTCCTAAAAGCAAGACTGTGACCCTTTAGTTACTCACATTCAGTTTTGAGCAAGAAATTCCCTGCCAACAGCAGCAGCACAACTCCTGTTTCCATCAGAGATGAAAGGGGGCATCGTGACACGAGGCCAACAAGCAGAAGTACAATCCTATCATACTAAACTGTCACAACAGTAAAATCCCTTTCAAATCAAAGAAGCTGCTACCTCTGCCATGTCACATCCACTCTCTGGAGAGGTGTTGTTACCTGTTCCTTGGTCTGGCTAACAGTCAACTCTGGGAATTCTTTTAGTCAAACATGGTACCACTGCAGGAATGGAGCACCTAATTCTAGGAATCTAGGTCACAAAAAGGAGGAAAAAGATGGCTCAATGGAAAGCTGCAAATAGGCATTTTACTGCAGTTTGGTGGAAGGTAGTAGGAAATGGCAGGCTCTCCTGGCCTTCTGATCATGCTGATAAAGAGAACTCGAATGTAAATGCAAACAAATGGGGGGTTTGGTCATGGTAATTTTTATTGATAACTTAGTGGTAATTGCATGCCATCAGCCAAATGTATTTGTCACCATATTCTCTCTCCATATAGACTTTAGGCTGAATCCTCTCAGTTCTGCATTATTTAGCTGAATAATACTATTAGAATGCAGGACCTCACGTACGACTCTGTTGACCTATAGCATCCAGTTTCCCTTTGACAGCAGAACATCAGATTTCCCTGGGTAATGCATTGATGCACGGAGCACTGTTGCCAGTAGTTTCATTCTCTCCTAAAGAGTATCTGTTCTTAGAAAGCAACAAACATAAACCACGTCAGCATGAGCATTTGTATCTGCCATCTTACAAAGACAATTTTATCATCCCTTTTACAGTTTTATTTTCTTCTGCAGAGGCCACGTATAAGCATATCATAGGGCTTCTAACCAAGCTGTATTTGAGCCAGACACTGCAACGAGTCTGCATCCTCGGACTAGGTTTTCCTGTTGTGTTTACATCTTCTGGCAGCCCTTGACGTATCAAATGTACTATTCTGCATATGTTTAATCTACAGGAAAGCTGAGCTGAAGTTAAGGCTTTAGAGTTAGAGTAGCAAGTCAACTGCAAGATTTCATCAAATCAGTGTCAAAATGTTGCATGCACTTCTTTCGTAGATTTAAAGAAATCTAAGTTGCCAAACCAAAACCAGCCTGAGAAACAACTGATACAGTTTTATGACATTTGCTTTCATCTCTCAGTATCTTTCGTAGGCAAGATGGAGATTATAAGCTGCACTTTGTCCTCATGCTCATACTTCAGATTTTTTGTGACGGCCACCTTCAGCTACTTAATATAAATTGTTTTTGTAAATTTATTCCAGTTAATCATGTCCGTTTTTGAGAACAGCATGAAAGAAAGAGGTATCACTGAAAATGAAGCCTTTGACTGGGAGAAGGCTGGTACAGATATCTTGTTGTCCACTAGCACCTCTACTCCACCACAGCAAAACACCAGGCAAACAGCAGCCATGTTTGGGTGAGTATTGCAGTTGCACCAATCATACTATGGACATCCTCAATAACAAGTGTGGGATATCTGGAAGACAGGGGACATATTGTGAGCAAGCCAGACACACTGAATATGGGCTACGTGACTATCTGAACGCATGTAGGATCATTTTATGTTAGCAATGAGTTGGAGGACATTTTTAAGATGTGGGAAAAATGCAGAGAGTTATACAAAGAAGCAAGCTTGTGGATCAAGGGATGGATGCTTGTGGAACCGGAGATAGATAAAAATAAGAAATAGAGTCTTAGTAACAAGGTGAGACAAAGAGCTTGTGTGCTAGACAAAGAACCTGTGTCTAATTTACGTAGAAGCTATGCATAGCATAAGCACCTATCCGCATCCTTTCTAAGAAGCATGATAGTTGCATGGACAGTATTTGCAGCCAATTAGAGCTTGAGCAAAAGAATGTATGGAAGTAGAAAATATATTATAAGATGCGCTTTGAGCATAATAAAGTTGGCTTTCTTCTGGTCATATTGGTCATGTGAAGAGTCCGTGAATTCCGCATCAAACAAGCTCAGTAACAAGTTAATTTTTAAAAAATTTCAAGGCCATTATGATCCTGGGAAGTTGGAGCTGCATGCAGCCACCACTTGATTTGACTTTATATATATTAACATATAGCTAAGGTGGTGGAATCCGGTTTCAGACCCTTGCTGTGCTGAAAACACATTTTCTACTGGGGATGAGTGTGGGGTTTGGAGTCACATTAAGGGATGTCTGGAGACCTTTGGCAAGGATTGATGGAGCCCATATGCTTGGCTGTTTTGCATATTATATGGCACACAAGGCTGGAGTTTCTGTGAGAGCACCTACTGTGAGGCAGTTGTTGCCTTGCTTGTGATCGATAGTGAGCTGAATACAACAGAGTGCATGCACCAGTCACGCCTCGAACAAAGCTCCTTGAGTTTTACAGGGTGTTTCCTGTGCTCGTGCAAAGGTAGACAGAGCTCGGTGCTCAGAGTTGGAGATGAATCCAAACAAAAGTTGATCAAGGCTTAGTTCACTAGTCTTGTGTTGATGCTTTGGGGGGGGGCTGACTTTAAGGGATAACAATAATCTTTAGTAGTATTATAGAAGATAAAAGCTTATTATAGAAGACAAAAGCTATAAGGCCTATTAAGCTTCATTTGCTTATGCAAAGAAGGGAAGTTTCTTCTAAGCTAAATATTGTGTAATGGGCATTTCTGAAGAATTTTGCAGCCTTGATATCAAGGGTCCCAAGACGCTTTCACTGATCCATCCCACTGTCTTTGTGGCTATGCATGAGGTGGAATCCTCCTGTTCTGTTTTGGGTTGTCATGTCTAGGATAATGCTGGGCTGCCTGTTTTTTCAATCTGATAATACCCTAAAAACTGCTAAGGATTTTCTGTGGGGCAGTGTGATAGGCCTCCTTCTTTAAGTACTAATAATTTTACCTTGTCTCTTCCATAGGGTGGTTAATGTCACTCCAGTACCTGGGGACTTGCTTCGTGAGAACACTGAGGATGTCCTACAGGGTGAACATCTGAGTGATCAAGAGAATGCTCCTCCCATCCTGTCAGGCCGGCCAGTGGAAGGTCTTGGTCAAGCTCCAAACACCCCTTTCAATGAGGCTGAAGTTTGGGAAGAGACAGATGTGAATCGCAACAAACTCAGGATCAGCATCAGCAAAGTAAAGAACATTTATTTATCTCCTGTGGCTGTTGGATTTAGGGCAATGGATTCATAGACTGCTAGAAGCCGCTCGGATCCACTGATGTAGCATCCTGCATAGTGCAGCCCAAAAAGCACTGTGGAATTTCCCTGTGGAAATGGAAAATTACAAACAAGTTTTTCACAGAGTAAAAGCCATTGGGATCAATTTGGATCTTTATGCAAATGTCATTTTGGGGGCTAATAATGCTAGAGTGAATCTTCCATACAATCATTATGTCGTTATCTAGGATCTTGATACTTGAAGCAAGACAATTCTAGTCCTTGCATAGCTGATACAATATCAGAAATGTCCCAGCTTTGGAAATTATAAACCAAAATTTTATTGTGTCCTAACCTCTTGCGTAAATAAATTTCGTCATCAAGCCCTATTTTTCTACATCTTGAATCATCACTAATTTTTCTCTTCCAGTTTTTAAACTTTCCTTTCTAAGGTTAGCACAACCTATAAAGAGCATCTAATGATGGTTTCACCCCTGTGAAGAGTGAGAGAAACCATCAGTTAATATTCTCATATTTCTGCATTCCAAGATCATATTAGACCTTTTAGCTTGCATAAAGTGTATACTTCAGTTGGTTTTCCTCATAATCCCTAAACTGTTTCTCAGTCCTTTCTTGTAAATGTTGCCTAATTTCTTGGCAGCATCCCCTTTGAATGATGATTCCATAGTAAATGTTAAATATGAGAATCTACCAGTTAGTTGATTTATTAGATCAACTTACATATTGTAAGTAAATTAGTATTTGTTGTGTTGATCTCAATTCTTATTTAAAAACCAGAATGTCACATGTCATGACATCAGATACATACAGAATCTGTTAGCAGAGAAACCTTCATCAAACAGACTTAAAATATTATCAGGGCATACCGGATTCACTTCACAAACATGTCTTTAATGGACATTTGTGGACTAGCATGTTAAATCTACCAGTCTTCTGAGTCTGACCAGAATTCACTTCAGTCTCTACAGGCACAAAGTTAGTCTTTCTTTCAGCCCTGTAGATATCTCCACTATCCTTAGTCTTACTAGAAAATATTATTCATGGACAAAAAATAATCTCATCTAAACTTGCTTCAAATTCTCCAATGCAAATAATTTGGATCAACATATTATCCGTATGGAACGTTACCAGCGGCATTCCCCAATCCTGAGAATTATAAACCAAGTTCAGATCACTTCTTCATCTCTTACTGTGAACTGTGTGTATTCCCAGAATTTGAAGGCACATGAAATAAGAAAAACCTGGTAGAGTGGGACGGTTCTGTTTCCACAACATACAAAAAGTGTATTACAGAATAATCCTGGTAACTCCTATGTGTTTTTCTGTTCCTTTGAACCACCAGGTGCCTTGATGCTCTTCAGTCAGACTGAGATGTGCACAAGGGAGTCCTAAACGTCCTTTCTGCATGCTAGTTGTACGTCATGTCTTAGGTACCCAACGTGTCATTCGCAAGCCCTGTCATAACAGCAGCTAGAGATAGGAGAAGTTTCTACAAGATCCAGAGCATGACCAGGTGACTCTCCTGCCAAGGGGTATGCTATTTCTTGTCAGTTTACTGGCAAAGGAGCTTAGGGAGTTAGCGTGGCAATAAGCACTTCAGATCTGCCAAGCTCTGTAGCTACGCGGCAGTCTATGAAATAGAGCCCAGGGCATCATGCTTTCCAAAGCTAAAGTCTGTCCTTTCTCTCTGTGAGGGTTGTTATCTTTAGTCTGACTCTTGCCTGTCCTTTCGCTCTGCTAGGCTTATTATCTTTAGTCGGACTGTTCTCTGAGAGAGAATCAGTTTTATTTAAGTCACAGTCATCACATGGAGAAAAAAAGGAGGCTGCAGATTTGATGTGTAAGGGCACAGCTTCACCTCTGCTTGTAATCTCAGGCATCCCTTGTGTCTTTCAGAACTGCAAGGGCAGCTGGTGTGTAAAACACCCTTCTGCTACTACAGCGTCACCATCCTTCATCTTCCAGTCTTGTAGCACTAGAAGTAACTCTCGCTTTCCCTGTCTTGCTCTTTTATTTAGGTGATGAGTAGATCATGCCATATTTTTTCTTCCCAATACCTCTCTAAGGTCATCCTTATTTCTCTGTTCACACAGTTCAGATCTCCTGCTGTCCCAATTCTCCCATTTCTGTGCTAAGGATGGTTTCCTTGCTTACTGTCGCTGACCTTTCTAAATCCTCCTTCTGGTTCTCCTTCCTCTGCTGGATCAAAGTGCTCATTCTGGGTTTTTTCAGAAGCCTCTTCCTTCTCTCCCACATCTTCCTCCAGTTCTCTGCTCCTGGATCTTACCAGGTTACCTGTTACTCTACAGTTATGTCAGCACTTTGCTCCTTTCACAAACACATTTGACCTTCCTTTGTCACTAACCTTCCCCTGGCCTGAATGGATTACAGATTAAATCATTATCATCTGTTCTGCTTTTCCTGTAATGCCTGAAAGCTCTCCTCCACTCTCCCTAGCTGCAGAGGCTCCTTAGATGCGCATTCCAAACCCAGCCTGGATAGTTCAGATCTGCTCGTTTATGGACACTGACTGACTTGCCGTATACACAGCACACACATAAATGCAACTGTCCTGATCAGCAGCATTTTACCGAGAAGGCTGCTTACATTCAGAGCCTCTGGCATTAATAGAGGACAAATGAATGTAGGACACGCTGCAGAGAAGGGTGAACACTCTCCATACTAGGAATTTGCACTGGCACCTCAATGCACATCCCCACACAAAGGCAGTGTGTGGCAGTTGATGTTGCATGGCTGGCAGCACAACAGGGTTAAATGAAAATCCTAGGCTGCTGCTGTAGCCCTCAGACCATTTTGCCTCTATGCTTTGCCTAAGCAGGTCTCTTCTTTTCCAAGGGGAAGCAGCACAGTGGAAGGCAGAAGGCAACTGTGTTACAGTCACCTACTTTTGCTCCTTTGTCTGCTGCTAAATTAAAAAAAAAAAAGAAATCAAATTCACTAAGGCCATATGAAAACTGAAAATATGTACTGGTAGAGTATGAACACTCAATGCTCACAAGTGTCCATGAACATGTTCAGGTCCCTGCACGACCTTAGGTCTGTACAGATGTTGTGGCGGAGTATACATCCTGGAGGACTTTGTTTAGAGTATCAAGACTTAAAAAAAAAAAAAAAAAAAAAAGGGAAGGAAAAAAACCCCATAAAACCAGGCTGGGAATCAGGAGATGGTTGAGTCACATCAAGTTCATCGGAAGTAAAAGTATGTACGTTGCAATATAATGCATAGACGAATATTGACAAACAAGGACTTACACATTGTGGATAAGCAGTTAGGGTTTGTGTATGCGGTAGGTTAGCCCATGATAACCCCTCTGGATCAACTATTCAGGGTAATTGAAATGCAAAGGCCACCTTGTAAAGATGTTTAAATATTTGAACTTACTTAAAATCCATACTTTTTTAATACTAGATAATTGCCAGGGCATATGGGCCCTTGCATTCCTTCAAACGTTGCTTGTGTAGATTGTGAAAATGCAGCTGAACCTGTATCCTGGAAGAAAGCACAGAGCAACAGTGAAGGATGGGAAATCAATGTCTTTGGTCCAATTTTGAAATTCTCTGTGTTTACCCCCTACAGACTCAGTGCATGGTGGAAGAGGAGCAGAGAAATGGTGTCTGCCCCAGTTCCCCTGTCCGAGTGCCTCCGGAGTCCCCTACCGCGCAGGTGCGCTCCCTAAGATACCGCCGTGTGAACAGCCCTGAGTCAGAACGCCTCTCCACGGCTGATGGCAAAGCAGATCTACATGAAAGAAGGTTTGCTCACCCTCTGTAGCCTCCTACTGCTTTTAGCAGTCTTGAGGATCGACTGCTCAGACCAACCTAATCATTAGATCAGCAGGCACTGGAAGTTCATTTCTGGGTGGAGGTGTTCATGGGCTTTATGATCTTTCTGATGAGGCATTCATGTCTGTTAATAAGGAGAGTCAGTGGGAATGATTCTCATCCTGTCCGTGGATGGAAAGAACATCACAGATGGAAGGAGGGACATTCGTCAGAGGGAAGGCAAAGCATTAGGTTGGCGATAATGTAAACAGTCACAAGACTTTTGGCTGGGCTGAGGTGGGAGGGAAGAATGGATGTTGTTAGGATACATACATTCTGGGAGCTAGCTGGCAGATCCTGATCTGGTGGGTTACTATTTTTCATTAATAGTAATAATAGTATTCATTTTTCAGCATACAGCATTGCACTTGTTTGCATGTGAAAAGTACACATTACACCCTGATTTTGAGGGTAATAGGAATACCTTCTTTCAGATCCACAGCAAAGAAATAAACAAAAAAGCAAGAATAATAAAAATAATGAAAAGAATTTAAAGTATTGTGTGCTGGAGAACACGTGTTACAAGACATAAGCCCTTGGTGCTGGTAACCTCCTTCAATCCTTTGTTACTCTGTCTTCCTCTTCCCATTGAAAGTCAGGGCGTGGACTGTGGTTGCAGGATGTACTGGTGAAATGACCCTCTAAAAAAGCTAGGGGAGAGGCAGGCCTTCTTCTCGGAGAAAATCTGACATCTTCAACCAAGGGGAACAGTCACAAGGAGACGGTAGCGGGAAATGAAGAAGGATCAAAAAGAACTAGAGAGAGGATGAGCCCCTAGCACTACCCCCAGTTTTTTAGGTACTGTTTTATTCTAGGTGGCTGGGGGAAGCTCTAATGCTTCTCTGTAATTCAGGGAAGATTGTTTGTGTTGCTATTAATAATTTAGGGTTTGAATAACAAATCTTTGGTCTTGCTGCCTCTTCTTTTTCTTGCTCAGAAGAAAGGCTCTTTAAAATAGGAAGGGAAAAAAGCTATTTATAACAATATCAGGAACACTAGCCCTGTATATTCACTGAATGCTTTTAACTCCTTCCTTTATTTCTCCCCATTCTTGTCTACTCAGCATTATGCTAAGAAAAATACAGAAAATGTGTTTTATCTAAAATAGATCCCTTTCTCCTGCCTTCTTCCCTCAGCTCCTGTTTTTAAAATCAAGGTCTTTTTTCATCTTCCAAGTAGTCTGCACCAAGTGTGGTGCAAATACAATCCTATTCTGCCATGCAGTCATTTTAGTCCTTTTTCATCTTTTCACAACACACACCTGACTTCCAGCACTGAGAAATTCTTCTGGCTTTCTGGAGTAAATTCTTCCACTCCAGGAGTCTCTCCTCTGCTGTGGAATGGATGAAGACATTGGCTAAATCCAGAGTTTCTTTTATTTTTTTAGTAACAGCTCTTTAAAATCCAGTTCTTCTTCATACACAAAGTGTAGACCATTTTTCATTCTTACTCTGCATATTTAGTGTTCCCTGTTTGCAATAATGTATTTTTAAGGCTTGCTTCTTTCAGATCCATCAGATGGTTTTTGCCGAGATCTTTGGTTTTGCCCACAACTTTCTCTCTGTCAACCTTTGGTTCACCTCCTTCTCTAATTCCCCTTTCTTCATCAAAAATTTTTCATTTTTGCTTGTAATTCTTCCCATTTCAGCTCTGACCTTCCACTGTGTAACAGATAACCAGTTTTGCTTAGCAACCCTCACCCGATGGTCAGTCTCTTCTCTGTTTCCCCTCATGCTTTCTCACACACGGATATTTTTTTCTCAGAAGAGTCTGCAAGGCTCCTGTATGTTCCTTGTTGAAATCCTTTTGTAAAATACACTGCAGCTGTCTTTTTCTGGGCAGCAGACACTGTGGCTTTGAGCAGCAAGCTGCTAGCCCCAGTGGTAGATCGAGAAGCAAAGCAAGCAGCATGTGCAGGTCAAATGAGAGGTGTCGATCGTAACACTGGGGAGCAGAAAGACAGAAGTGCCACTGGCTTTTCCAGCTGAGATGCTGCCAGGGCCATTGGGGCACAGAGAGCTTCCAGACCTTTTTGAAAGGTATTTCTGCATGACTGCAGAAGCTGCTGCTGTTTAGACTGTGAACCACTGAACATTATACTACCTTTTGTAAAAGGATACTTGCCATATTTCCTTCCTGCTCCTCTGAAGTATTTTGGGGTCATCTGTGCACAATGGGATCAAAGATTCTTGCTATCTTTGAAGAGCTCATGTGGCCACCTTAGAGGCCTCAGTGGCCACCATAGAGCTAGCACAATGCAGCTGAAGAGGTTATAGGAGCCCAGCAGAGACAGTGTTGAGTCAGACAGTAGACTTAGGGGTGTTTTGCTTTGGTTTGGTTTTCACAAACCAGTAGAACTTACCAAAGGGGAAAAGAGTATATTGGTGTTGTTGGGAGAAACTGGTTATCATCCTGTCATCTATAAGGAAGAGAGATGCTCAATTGGCTGTCATACTGAAGCACTTCAGGGGGAACATCTTCATGCCATTGTAGGTTCTACAGAAATATTTTTGCTTAAGCCTGTCTTTCTGAAGCATACTGAGAAATGAGTGAGACAGTCTATACAGGTTTTCTCTCAAGTCTTATGATTCCTAACTTTTATCACGCATCTGATGTATTTTTAACGGCTTCATGTTCTGTCTTTAGATCTCGAATGGATTTACCTGGCTCTCCATCACGGCTTGTGTGCTCCTCCCAGCCAGCCCAGATGCTGTCCATTGATACTGGCCAGGCTGACCGGCAGGCAAGTGGTAGGATGGATGTGTCCGCTTCGGTGGAACATGAAGCCCTCAGCAATGCTTTCCGCTCAGTGCCGCTCGCAGAGGAGGAGGACTTTGATAGCAAGGAGTGGGTTATCATTGATAAGGAGACAGAGCTGAAGGACTTTCACCCAGGTGCTGAGCCAAGCACCTCTGGAACCACGGATGAGGAGCCTGAGGAGCTAAGACCTATTGAAGAGGGTGAGGAGAGAAGGCGCTTGGGAGCAGATGCTGCAGTCAGGCCGAAGACGCATGATGGGCGAAGTCGGGGTATGCAGCCTGTGACTGAGGAGGACAGTTCCCACAGACACGAAGGACCTTCTCAAACAGTATCTGACAGTAAACACGAACAGCAGACAGGAAGTCCAGCCCACTCCCCCCTACATTCAGCACCAGCTATCCGACAAAGGAGACGAGAATCTGAACCTACTGGTCCTCAGAGACAGGTAAGATCCCTGTGTCTGTATCTTGTTGCCTAGCATAGCATCATCTTAGGAAACCTCAGCTGTGCTGGAGAAGTCTGTGATTCCAAGCATGGATGCTCTTGTGAAACACTCTGACAGTGCTTGCAAATGTTGTGAACACCTTAGAAGTGCTCCCTATAGCTAGTAACATTGTCCCCTACTAAGGACACACTGTTATCAAGGTCTTTCAGCCGTTTTGGCACAGGGGCAAGAGGAGAGCACAGTTGTGGTTGTGGGTATCTTTAATCAGTTCTCTTATTGCTCTCCCACGGTGTTTTGTTAATAACTGCTTAGTAGTATGGAGGTGTCGCTAGCAAATCTTCTCCACATAGATTCTCAGCAGCAACAGCAGTGTATGGCAAGAGAATGCCCTCTAGTCTAACCACACATCAGCAGTGGGCAGGCCTGCAGCAAGGCAAATCATAAAATAACTCCCTGAAATCAAACTTTCTTCTAAGTACCTAATAAAAAGCTCAGAGTAACCAGCATACACATCCTGTCAACCCAACTTCAGTGACTGGCATTGGTGTTACCAGGTATTTACTCACAGAAATGTTCTTTATCTACTGTGTTTTTTCCAGACAGTTCTAGTGGGCTTTTTTCTTTTGGTTTTGCTTTTTTCTGTGATCCTCTGAAGATATAAAGAAGTTCAGTTTTTAGTGGGAGGTAATTTATTAGATTACTTTGAAAAACATGATATACTGTTAGGCTGAGAGTTCCTTTGTCATATCTAATATTCATTTCTCAGACATTTCAGAAGAAGTCTGTTCCAGAGTGTCGTCCCCACTGCAAGGGACGACAAAATTGTTCTCCTGAGGGCTTTTTGTATTTGTACATTAACAAGGATCTCTCATGGACATGGGATCCATAAGTGCAGCAAAGAGCAGGCGAGTTTCAGATCACGTACACGGTGATACCCTCCCATGGCAGGCGTTCATGCAGTCTGCTTGTTCCTCTCTGCAAGATGGTAACTCCATCCCCCATTCCCCCTTGAACATATTCTCTGAGGGAGTGTTCACTGGACTGGAGAATATTAAAAGAACATCCTTCTGTTCAGGTCTTGCCAAGATTCTTCTCTTCTCTGGATCCCGGAAAGGTACAAGTTAAAAAAAGGACTGTTAGTTTTGGCAGCAAAGCATGAATGATACAAGAAACTATATAAATAAAGAATCAAACCAAAGCCTTGCCTGCCAGGCAAGGCATTCCTTGCTAAGGTGTATGAGGCTACAGCATTTAGAGGAAGGATAGAAATACTGACAGCAAGCAGTAGTGGGACTGTCCTGCTGAGCACGGAATAGTAGCAGTACATGCTTCTCATGGAGACTGTGTCCAGTTGCAAGGTTCCTAGGTGGAAGTGTTTGCTGTATAAAGCCAGTATATTGAATGCCTCAGATATCTAGAGGTTGCATAAGCAAGATGGGCAGAGTTGGAAGGGTCTGTGTCTGAATTTGCTCTGTCTGTACACTTACTAGGCTGGTCAGTGCAAGACCTGCAAGATCTGCAAGATGCAATGAACATGGCAAGAGCCAGCTGGTAAGAACCAGCTGTAAGAACCAGCAGGGACACTTCACTGACATAATATACCTTATGTGTAGCTAAAAAAGGCTGGAGGTGCCTTCTTGTCCATCGCACATAATACTGCTGTGTGAAATGACTGGGGAAGTTGGGTATGATGCAGTATGAAGGCTGCTTATCACTGCACAGTAATATTTAAAAAGCAGTCAAAAAAGGTAAATTAATGGGATTGCGGGTAATCACTGCTAATAGATTAGACAGCCTTGGTTCTCCAGCAGATTGTGCATTTTTTTGCTCCTGTGTTCTGAAATATCCTCTAGTTACTGCTGGGCCAAGCCCTTTACATACAGACCAACACTGGACTTCTTTGACCAGCCAGGATTTAGTTGTGCTTCCTTTGATGTCTGGATCCTTCACTTGCCTCTATCTACACAGCTTTGCAGTGACATTCATATTTTTCCATTTACTGTCACAAAACCAACTGCTAACTCTCAAAGGAAAAATAACTTGGTGCCTAAAGGAAAGCAGAAGCCCATTCTCCTTAGGTACAGCAGAGATGGAGGGACAGTTCGTTGGGACTCTAATAAGAAGTTGACCAAGAACTTAACTAATGAAAATACTGAAGGCCTCACTAGCAATGACAGATGTTTCCTGTAGCTCAGGCTTGCGCTTCCTCTGGGTTTGATTGAAACTGTGATTAGATAGCGTGTGTATGTGAGTAAATCTTCCTTATCATTGAATATGAACTGAGCCTTTAAGATAGGTAAAAATGTCACTAAATGCAGAACTACCATGACTAAGGTCATAGGCCTTGTACCAATTTGGAACCTCATTCTGGACTCCCAAAAACTGGTGATCATCTGTTGGTGCCAGTAGAGTACTAATTGAGAGCAAACGGGTGATCCCTGCTCTAATGCTTTCTTCTATTCCTCCGTTCTCTGGCCCCAATATACAAGCCATTACTTGTTACTGGCAGAAGGACAGTAAACTCTGGATTATCATAGAATCACAGCATGGTTGAGGTTGGAAGGGACCTCTAGAAATCACCTCATCCCACCCTCTGCTCCAAGATGGATCAACTAGAGCAGGTTGCTCAGGACGGTGTCCAGTCAGCGTATCTCTGAGGGTGGAGACTCCACAACCTCTCTGCACAACCTGTTCCAGTGTTCAATCACCTTTATGGTAAAAAAACTTTTTCCTTATGTTTAAATGGCATTTCCTGTATGATTTCTGCCCGTTTCTTCTTGTCATTTTGCTGGGCACCACTGAGAAGAGTCTGGATCCATCTTCTTTTACCCATCAGGTATTTATAAATGTTGATAAGAAACCCCCTGAGCCTTCTCTTCTCCAGACTAAACAGTCCCAGCTCTCTTAACCTTTCCTCAAACAAGAGGTGCTTCGGTCCCTTCATCATCCCTGTGACCCTTTGCTGGAGTCTCTCCAGTAAATCCATGTCTCTCTTGTACTGGACAGCCCAAAACTGGAACACAGGACTCCAGGTGTGGCCTCACCAGTGCTGAGTAGAGAGGAAGGATCACCTCCCTCGACCTGCTGACAACTCTCCTCCTAATGCAGCCCAGGAGGCTCTTGGCTCTTTTTCCCACAAAGACACCTTGCTGGCTTGTGTTCAGCGTAGTGTCCACCAGGACCTCCAGGTACTTCTCTGTCAAACTGCTTTCCAGACAGTTGGCCCCCAATGTGGCCCAGATGTTCCTCCCCAGGTGTAGGACTTTGCACTTCCCTTTGTTGTACTTCATGAAATTCCTTTTTTCCCCGTGTCACCAGTCTATCCAAGCACCTCAGAATATCCTGCACACACCTCTGGTGTGTCAGCCACTCCTCGCAGTTTTGTATCATCTGTGAACCTACTGAGGGCACACTCTATCCCATCATCCAGGTCATTAATGAAGTTGTTAAACAGTAGTGGCCCCAGTATCAACCCCTGGCCACACCACTAGTGAATGTCACAAAGTCAGACTTTGTCACAAAGTCCACACCACTGGACTTTGCTTCCCTAAGCACCACACTTTGGGCCCAGCAGCTGAGCCAGTTTTCAATCCAGCTCTGTCTGCTTACCTAGCCCGTATTTCATCCTTTTGTCTATGAGGATGTTATGGGAGAGAGTGTCAAAAACCTTACTAAAGTCAAGGTAAACTACCTCCCACCCAGTCATCTCATCACAGAAAGCTATTAGGTTTATCAGGCGTGATTTCCCCTTCATATATCCATGCTGACTGCTCTCAGTCACCTTCTTTTCCTTCATATGTTTGGAAATGGCTTCCAGGAGGATTTGCTCCATGCCCCTTCCAGGCTGACCAGCCTGTAGTTCCCCAAGTTATCCTCATGTATGGCTCAGATGTTTGTTCAAATGTATGAACCTGTTGGAAGAAAGATATTGTAGTTCAAGTGTGAGGGATGGTGGTGTCGTCGTGAAATTGTGTGGGTGGGAGCACAGTATGAACAGATGCTGCTGTGGGGAAAGTCAAGTACAGAGGAGGCTCTGAATAGCCAGGGGGAATTTCTGACCCAAATACTCTCACATATTAGATGTCTCCCAGTTTCAGCTAACAAGAAGACAGCTGCAGTAGAGCGTAGACCTCATGGGAAGCCCTGGTATAGAGGGAGAACAGGTCTGATATGAAACTATGTTCTGTTCAAGCCTTTCTGTCTGTGCACTGCTCAGTGCAGCACTGAGCACCCAGCAAGCTGTTTAACAGAGCTCTTAGGGTTTACTTTAATGTATGCATTTCAGGAACGTACTAACAAATCTCTGCTTATTTTTATGCACTAATGTGCAGATAAAGCTATAGAAATAGCTGAAAATGAGTGGAAAAGAAGACTGAACTGCACTTCTGTTACATACTAATCCTGACATAGGATTGCTGTTATTGTTGAAAATAATTTATATCCACACCTAGCAATATAATTTAAAAATCTGTCAAGTTCTTAAGTATGCTGAGTAAATTCACTGACACTTTACAGAGATGGCAACTTACTGCTGCCTTCTGCATTGGAAAGAAATACAAATGTTCATACATTTATGAGTTTCAGCAATTACTTCTGACTGTTTGTCTGTGCCCATAGGTATTTCTTGACTGAATCTCCCTTGCTGCTAGTGCAATTGGCATTGTTCAAAATGTTTTGAGACCTGCCTGCCTAAAACATGCCTGTCCAAATGATTTCACATCTGAAAAACACAAGAAAAGTGAAGCAGTAGTGCGAAATTATATTAACTCTTCCTTACCTATTCTTGGATATATTCTGCAGAGTTCAGAGAGCGTTTTGATTACACTGTGTCTTACAGTCCCATCTCCCAGAGTCGAGTCCATCTTTTAGAAAAGGTCCCAAGGTGAAGAGGCATGGGTGCATTTCCTCACCAACTTAGCTGTGTAGTTAGAATCACTCTTTAAAAAAAAATCTCCCTTGATGCTGTATTAGGCCTCTTTTCTCCCACAGCCAGGAGAATGCCACAAATGGACTTATTTAAAGTTGTCCGTGTTTTGACCCTGAGAGGGCAGCAGCTGTGGAGCTTATGAGCCCTTCCCAGCCATGCCCCACCATTGACGTCTTTGCTGAGAGATCACGCAAGGATGCTCAGCATGGAGACCTGTGTTGGTAATACCATGGGTAAGAGAGGAGGCAGTTAGAAGCACATTACACAGGCTGCCTGGGCCAGCCTCACCTGGGAGTCCAACTTTACCTATAATCACCAGTTTTCTTCTGTAAAAACCTCTGCTGAGAAGCTCACTGAGCCAAGAAAATATTCTCTGTTCTGGTGCTGAGCCCACGGGTGCCCTCATGCTCCTGAACTTCATCATTGCCTCATCTGAGGGATGCTATAGTTGTAACGTTGCCTAATAACCTTGGGAGCAGCACAGCTGGTCAGGGGACAACCACTTCAGCAACCCCAGTATGCTCTTCTCTTCCTCCGTTGATTTGAGTCGGTGATGATTATTCCTTGGGAAGGGACACAGAGACACAGGAGAGGGCTGCCTCATAACAAGGACAGAGGTCTAGCATTTTGGGTGATCTGTGCTGCTTCTCTGGTTCATGTGGTGTAGAGCCCTGGGTTGTCCCGGGTCTGTTACCTAGAGGAACTCTGTTTGATTTGCACTGAGGACTGAAAGCTGAGCAGAGTTTTCTCCGAGTTATACTTTGGACCCAGTGGCCTCTGTGGCCCCAGACCCTGGGACAGTAATGAGGGAAATCCTTGTCACTCCCAGAGTGCCCATAGACAGCAGCAGCAGCGGACAGAAACTACAGCTTTGCTGGCTCTGAGGCAAAAAGAAGAAAAGCTGGGCTGAAATAATTGAGCAACATGTAGAAGCGAAATGCAGCAGACTCTCAGGTTTACAACCCTGGGCAGGAGAGGTAGGCTGGGGGAAAACGATGGCAGAAAAACTGAGATATAGAAAGGTGCTATGTGTCTTGGTTTCCTCTCCCTTCTACAGCATCATCTAAGGGGACCTGAGGGACCATTTCTCAGTGGTGAGAAATGGGCATTTGCAGAAGAGGGGCAGAATCTCATTGCCCCTCACTCAGTGTAATTCCTGTTGAGCTGCACTTGGTGCCGGTTGTAGATGATGCGATTCTTTGACATTAAGCTCCTCTGGCTTCCCTCCACATGAGAAGAGCTTACCAGCTGATGGACAAGGATGTATGTAGAGTTGGCCTCTGTCCCTTACGCTCTTCAGATTCAGGGTCCCTGTCCATCCATGTGTTAGGAATAAAGGATCAGCAAAAGGGTGATACTGTAAGAGAAGTAATGCTCATGTATGCTCATTATATATATGCAGGTCTTAACAATCAACCCTTAACCTCAGTAGAAATTCCTAATTACATGTTATATCTTTAAAATATACTGAGCTCTATCAACATCACATTTTTCTGGGGCTTCACATGAGAGGTGTCATACTGCTCCTGTCCAAACCGAGCAGAACAGGCCCGATGGAAGATGGTCCAGCCTGATTGTTGCCAAGGGCAAAGGGATAAAAGGGGGCACCACCTCCAGCATGGACTGTGTAATTTAAGCGTTAGAGCATCCGTGAAGAAAAGTGGGATGTCTGTAACCTCAGCTTCAGCCAAGAGGCAGCAATACCTAAGTGCGCTTGTGCAATTTGCCCCTTCGTGGCCTGGTAAAGGTCCTTGGTCCTGTGCTGTAAAGGAGGTCCATCTGGGTAGTTGGAGTGATCCTTTTTGATCTGAGAAGTCTTTAGCATGTTGGGATGATATATACATTGGAAATCATACAATATGCTGAGCCCAAACATGAAGCAAAAAGTAATAATAAGAATTCCAGTATACTCAGTTGTGCAGCCTACAAACAGTACACCCAGGACTGAATTTCTACATCAACTATGCAGAGAAGAAATGGTTGTCTTTATGACAAATTAGGGCTGCTGTCTAGAATTCCTTTGTCTCTCTCAAATACTCTGTATGACAGCATTACATTATTATTATCTGAGAGTCTGATCTATGCAGTGACATGCAGTACATTTAGGACTGTGAATAATTGCTTTTCACATTTAATGCCCACCGCAAGCTGAGTAGTTCTCAGATGCTTCTGAAGCTAAGATACCTGCCTCAAAGCACTGCAAAGATATTGAAGATGACAGGAAAGAGATGAAACTGGATGAAGTTCAGCTCTTTTTCTCATATCATTTGCAAGGGCAACATCTCTAGTAAGGTAAGGAGAGCAGTGCTGGCCTAAGGAAATACAATATTACTTTTTCACATTTCCCAATAACATTTTGAAACCTGCAGAGGCTTCCTGAAAAGAAGTGCAGCACAAGGAAGGGAATGGATTTGAAAGGAAAAACGTAATTCCAGGAAAAATGGTCTGGTTTTGAAAATTGAGGTTGCTGGCCCCTGTGAAATCACTAGTTTCATAGCAGAGGTAGAAAGGGGAGGAAGGGCTTAGCATTTTCAGGGTGAAGAATCTGAAGTCATTCCCTTAATGCCTCTCTCTTCCATTCACTGCATAAAGGGAAGGTAGGGACTGCGATCTCATCCTGGCAGAAGCTCTCCTCTGTGAGTATACTTTCCTCCCTCTCCTGGCCATCCCAGGATCACAGAAGCAGAAAAGGGACCTAAGAGTGCATCTTCTCCTCACGTCCTCCCATGGCTCTGTGTTTTGAATTTCTCACTGAAAGGAGAATTACTCTGCCTGCCTTTCCAGCTGCTGCCTGTCCTCTGGTTACCAAAACTGGAAGCATTAACACTCCCCCTGCAGGTTCTCAATATGAAAGTGTATCTGGAGACCAGCAGTGTAAGTGTGAGAAAAGAAAAGTCCACTAACAGCCCCCAAAGTAATCCCTGGAGCAAGTTTTAATAAGACTCATTGAAAGAGCCCTTGAGAATCCCTCGCTTTTAAATGCATATAATCATTTTAGTGCCAGGTGTTTCACCTTTTCTCGTACACATGGTTTCTGAGTATTTTCAGAGTTTGACTGTTACCCATATACAAGATGTATGAATAGCCTAATGACATGTCAAGATGAGTGATGCCAGAGGAACAGAGAGGTGAGGCCTGAAGAGCCAGAGGAGGGGACTGACGTAGCAGAGCCCGACACTACTGGTGTCACTTGTGTCCGCGTGTGGCTGGGGAGAGCGTGGCAGGCCGCCTGTAATGGCAGGCTCCCACGGTGCCCGTAGGATTCCCGGGAATTTGTAGACACAGAGCAGTAAGTAAGCCCCACGTAGAGCAAAAGCAATTGTCATCCGCCAGCGAAGATGTCTGCAGCATGCGCATCACAAACCAGGGGCGAGTCAAGTCTTTGCCTGACACCTTTTCCTCCACTCTTCTTGGTCTTTTTCAGTTGGAGGAGGACAGGCCTTCTCAGCACTCCCTCCCGAGGTACAGCCCCCTGAGAAGACTGGCGTCCTCCGTTTTCTCCTCCTCAACCCTGGAGACAGAACACTACCCTCACGTTGGTGGCACTTTCATACAGCGCAGCCGTTCAGCGGAGAGCAGTCCCGTTCGCATGCCCCGCAGGCACATGCCCCTCACGGCAGGAAACCACAGACTCATGCCTTCCGTCCTCCGCATTTCCAGGTCCCAGCTCCAGCAGGTGTGGGCCCGCTTCACACACAAAACATAGCCTGTTCAGGGAAGCAGCAGCCTCCATAATGCAATAATAGATCCCACCTGCCCACAATGTGTCACCACTTAAATGCAATATTGAATCCCAGACAACACTGGCCTAAGGTACTGTAACTTCCAAAGCCCCTGCAACCAGACCCCACAGAGACTGAAAACATCTGCCTTTCTAAACCTCCCAGCAGCCTGGGCGAGGGGTGGCGGCGTGGCCGAAGATGAGAACGCAGATGGTGAACGTGTGATATGTGAAAGAGGGGGATGCCAGGGGCTCATCTCAGAGACTCGCTCGTGCGTCCTGCAGCCTTGGGGTATAGGAAGTGCAGGGCTGCCTCGCTGAACACATGCAATCAAGCCACAAACATTGTCAAATTATGACTGGAGTGGAGAGACCATGGAGGTATCAGCAAGCGTCACCTTCCCTGGGCAAATCGGTTCAAGTGTCTTTGTTGGTATCTTACACTGGGCCAAATCTGTAGGCGGTTTTACTCCATCTAGATATAGGCAGACTCCCACTGGAAGCTCACTTGAGGCAGGACCTCAGGATTTGTCCCTCTTGTGGAGTTACGATCATGCATCTCTTTGTTGCGTTGGCTTTGGAAATCCCTTTGCTTTTGTTGTGGTTTGGTTTCCATACAGTGATCACATATTTCTATCTCTCTGGCTTTGCTGCTGTTACATGACGGTGGACCTGTTTGTCAGCTCTCCACTCCTAAGCTGCTCCAAATCTACCTGCCTTCCCCCAGAGGCACTGACTGTCAAGAGTTGGACAGAAAGAATTTTCTTACTGATCCAGCTGTATATTGTGCTGTTTCTAAATTCTAGAAATTTTAGGCACCTGCAGCTTTTCAGTGGCAGAGCAGCCTTGCTTCTTGGCCTTGCTTGGAAATGCCTGTGATAACAGATCTCACTTGAGAAATAAACTGGCCTCAGCATTTGGTATACAAAGCCCCTGGAGCCCCTGTCTAAAACTGACTTGAATCTCAGAGGAAAAGGGAGATCAAGGTTAATTTAAATGGTCACAAGTACCCTTATTTCCCAGGCGTGCAGGGATATATTGCCCTTCTCAGTATAGCTGCAGTGTAAAACACCAGGCTGTATGAAGACCTTCTGTGGTTAAGTGAATGTAGTAACTGTCCTCTGTTGAACTGAGCCTTTGGTCCAGTCTTCTGGGTGAAGAGGTAGTATGGATGTTAAGGTTAAAGAAGAAAGGGTCACTGCTGGTGCTCAGGGCTTTAGGAAAGTACGAGTCCAAAGTCAAATGCTCTGCAGAAAGTATATAAGCACTGCATACAGACAAGAAAATGTATAGAAAGCTCAGGCAGATGCGAAAATGGTGTGGGATAAGTATGGGTGTGGGAAGAAAGTTGTGACACCGAGATATTACTGCATAAGTAGGGTGTTTCCAGTGGAGTTACAATGAACACTTCCTTCCAAGTACTGATTTCTGTAGGTAGATCTGCCCTGCCTGAGGCTCCCCTAATACCAGATTCACCCTCCTCTAAGTGACCCCAGACAGTGGTGGGTGGTGGTTTCTGAAGCTCATAGGACCTGGCCTGGGGGGTCTGCATGCTGCAGGACATCCTCCGGTAGGCTGGCTGCAGGGATGGAGATGCACCTGATGGAGATCACCCTGCTGGGTGCAGGGATGGAGGGCAACACACCCTCCTTGAGAAGATTCGGTGTAGGCATGACCAGTCTTCTTCCCACAGTCATTCTTCAATCAGTGACATCAACTTCTTTTGATTTGCCCCAAGAACGTGAGTGAATGGGACACTTTATTGCCCAGACAAAATTTTTATCTGCAATTTGTTTTTAAATTTAATGAGTTTTGTTCTTAAAAAAGGCACTGGCCATTGCCAGAAATACTTGGACTGAATTAACCAGTAGCCTAATCCTATTTGGCAGTTCTTCTCTTGTCAAGCACAGAAACCAGAAAGAGCAAAGCTTTATTTTGTCAAAGTGACTTGAGAAGGGATGATTTCCTTAAGTAGACTCTGCTCTGATGTTATTTTTTCCATGTTCAGTAGAGACTTTAATAGAACAGCAGATTCCAGAACAAATGCAATTTGTGAAAGAAGTAGATTTAAAATCAGTAGCCCTTAATAATTTTTAGTTCATAGTCCCCAAAACACTGGTGTTCACTTTTCAAGGTCAGTTTTAGGAACAAAAATTTCTATTGTTCTGTTTTTTACAAAACAATTTTTAGTCTCGCCAGTGACAAAAGGGAACAAACAGGATAACTGGGTATTTATAAACTCTAACCTGCCCATTTCAGACAAAAGCAATGACTAGCCGATAAGTAGCTCCATACATAAAATTTAAAGGGCAGTAATCTATCTAATGCTACTCATGATGGTTATATATAGAACTGTTCTCGCCAAGTAAACTTGATACGGTTCTTCTTCTGTGTTCGAAAGTCTGATTGATAGAGATGGTTGATTTATATAGACTTCAGTAAGACTTTCTTCTAGTTAAAATTATTAACAAATTGAAAACCAACTAACCAAACAAAATATGTTTATATGTTGGTATCTCTGACAAATGGGGATGTTTCTCACTAGGACTTCTGAGCTCCTGCCCTTAGCTCAGCACTATTCCATGCCTTCAGTGGCTGTCAAGAGGAAAAAAGAAATCACTGAGACAAAAGTTTGCAGTGACAGGAAGATGGGTGGCTGGATAAAATAATACTGGCAAGCCAGCTCTGCAGAAAGATCTGAATCGCTTGATAAGTTGCTTGCATTGAAACTAATTATTGCATTCAGCCAGGGACAAGGTCATGTTTCGAGTATGACGAATATAGGTCACACGCACAGACTGGGAGAAACTGCGCCCTGGGAGGTGCTGTCTCCCAAAATGAAGTGGGAGTTAGGGGAAATAATCAGCTGCATGTTAAGTTCTCATTATGCTGCTATAGCGAAAAAAAAAAGAAACAAAAACAAACCAGCAACTTCTTCTTTGATGTATCAGCAGGGAAATGAAGAGTGT
>NW_009596609.1:95590-99006 GCF_000690535.1 Cariama cristata
AGCAGGAAAATGAAGATGTGAGCAGAGGGGAGATCTTTTGTACTGGCGAGGTCAGTACCAGACATCATATCCGAGTCTTGTGTGGAAATTTTTTAAAAAGATTTTCAAAACCTAAAAATGGAGAAGCGATACAAGAATTGTTTGATTCTGTAAAACCTGCCTTGTAGAATGAGCTTGAAGAAATGCAGTCTGTCATTGAAGATAAAACTAAACAGTGATACGATTGCTGTTAGGAGTACCTGCCTGAAGAGAGCAAGACAGGTTTTTAATCTGCCAGGCAAAGATATGGGTCTAGGTGCTGGAAGATAAAGTAACAAAGGTCAAACTAGAAGCAAGATGCTCCTTTTAAAGACATAGGTGGGTGGTAAACCACTGAAATACATTATTAAAAGACACTGAATTCTTCGGTGTTCAGATTCTGTAAGGTAGGATGTTGATTTCTAACCCAATCCTGTTAAACCATCAAATTTGGGCTCTATACCAGAATAATTGGACATGTTGCTGGTGTTTGGGTTTTATGGGAAGTTTTATTTTGTGATCAATATGGCTTTTACAATTTAATTCTGAACAAATTAATTGGTGCTAATGACTGGAATCCTGATGTTACAGTGGTATGCAAAGATTATTAAAAATAGTCAATTTGCAGGTTTTTCTAACATCTTCATCTAATGCTGTAATAATTACTATGGAATCCACATATTGTTGAGGAACAGTTGGCAAATTAAAGAAATGTGAAAATAGCTCTCTTTTTATATATATGGAAATGTAATAAATTAATATTAAAACTAATTACAGTGCAATTCTAAAAAAATCCTCTGTAGATTACATTTATATTGCATTTATTTATTGTGTTTCATTTATAATGACTGCAATTATAAATGTAAATATGTCCAAAATCAGTTGTCAAAACAAACAAACAAACAAACAAACAACTAGAAAGCTCAAAGGTGGTGGCAAGCAGCCATTTCCCATTGAAGGCTGCATTTTCATGGTCAAGTTAGGGGAACAGAAGTGTCGGTTCTCTAAGAGGTACCCTCCTACCTCCACCCCATCCCATCCAGCCCTTTCCCCTGTGTCAGTGCTGGTGTTCATGTGGCTGCGTGGACCTGCATGGGGAGAAGGAAAATTGGGTTTAGCTTTGGTTCATTTTCTGCTTTGGTTCACTGTCCATTTCCACAACTGACAACACTGGCAAGCCAGGGTCAGCAAAACAACTGAGGGAGGGCTGTCGACACAAAAAGTGATCACGAGGCTACGGGCTGAAAAGTTAGTTGCCCTAGTTATTTTTCCTTTTATGTTTAATAAGGTTCCTTAAATTCTTCAGCTGGGGTAACTCAGTGTAGATCAATGCTAGTGAAATAAAATTCCCTTTCAGCATCAGGCTCTTAGGCAAATTGTGTTCATCAGAAGGGTCCAAGAACACGGTCTGCATCTCGAAAGAGGTGTTCTTTTACTTCCCATTGTACATAGCACTTATTCTCCTCAGAATCCAAAATGAGGATTGAAATGAGGCTGGGATCTCACGCTCTACTTCAGTAAGCAAACGCACATCGATTGTATATACATACAAAAGCCATCTTTTTATATCTTGGTCTCTTGGCTCCTTTCACTTTCTTTCTATGCAGAATGAGAGATGTTTCCAATTTATCACTCTCTCCCCAGCCTCCTTCCCACAGGAAGGAGCTAATGAGATGTGATTTCTGTGAAAATGTTACTGTAAATGCTTGGGTTAAGCTAGCAGGAATTGAGTAAATGTAGTTATGCCAGCACACATTCACTTTCAGTGGAGAAGGTTTTGGTGGGAAGGGGCTGGCTGAAAATAAGCTGTACTGACAAAGGTGCAATTGTGCGGACGCCAGTGCATCTGCATGAGGAGTATCCTGTTGATACGCCCATGTTGACAAAGTTCCTATACCTTTTTTGCTAGTGTTGAGGGGCAGGTAAGTGGAAGAGTTATGATGCATCACCTCTTTCACTGTTCAAAGTCTCTTTCGTTACAGTGATGTCAATGTAAGATAGAAATGCCCTGTAAGACAGCCATATGGGTGATGTAATCCCATCCCTATCCTGCTTCTTCGTGAGAAAAAGTATCTCTTGCTCTTCCACTCCCTTCTCTTTGTGTGGGTCTGAACCTCGACATTGTGATGGTCAAGGCTGCTGCAAGACTGCTGCTTTGAAAGGGACAAACTGGTTCAAAAGTTGTATTTGTTGGGCCAAGTGTCTTTGTGGTTCCTGGAGACTTCCCACCTGGACTGATGCTTTCCCTTCTGCATGACAGATGTTGACTCCAACACCTTTCCTTCAGCTCTTTTCCTGTAGTTCACGTGGTGATTCTGTAAGAGTCCCCAAGAACAGAGGCACATCAGCCCACCTCTTAAATCCTGCGTCCAAATGACTTTTGAGGAACGCATAGGAAGCTCTCTAGCTGCCTTTCAGTTACTAGGTACTGAGCTGAGGGTGAGAGTTTGAGCCCAGGTTCTCCCTCCCAGTGCTGGGAGGCAGGAGGCATCACCTGAGCTGGGAAGAATGTTGGCAGTTGACACCTTCCCTGCCCAGGATGAAGAAGCTCTTCTTGGGCAGTTGGCCTCCAGGCTGGATTGACATAAGGCAGCTGACTCCAGGACTGGCTGATGTTCTCCTGTGGGATCTCATCCACTGCTCCGTAAGCAGAGATATTGCTGCTCAACTGCCACCCAAGTAGCTTATGCTTAAATCTGAATCTGGATGCAGGAACAGTCTGGAGGCAGTCAGCTGTAGCCCTGAGCTTTTGGTAGGCTTCACATACAATGTGATGAGGAGGCAGAACCCACTCATCTTCACCTCAGTGCTTGAGAAGCGCTCTCGGATCTAGTTGCTTCTTTGTTCCCCTTTGCCTATTCCGTCTCTTCCCCATATGACAAAACTCGTTTTCTGTCTGGCCCGGTTGCCAGTGCGTGTCCCACTCCACACATTCACCTGCCCCCATGGTTTACCTCCGTTGCCATTCACGGTGTCACATCCTTCCTGCGTCCCTGGGTACCTCCACCACTTCCTGACTTTGCCATTCCCAAGAAGATGTGAGGCTTGCCTCCTGCGCCAGTTTTCTACACATTGCCTATCTCAGGTTGCACCATACAGTCCCTGAAGCACTTTGATCAGCCTCTTGCCTTCCATCCCTCTGATTTCCTTGGAGGAAATGGTGAAAAATGGCACATTTTGGTACTTGGAGCAGTCTCAGCTCTATGTGGAGTCTGTGTGAGGAATAGTGATCGTGTTGTTTAAAGGCAGTTTGATTTCAAAGATGATAATGGAAGATCCCCTCCATTTTCAGGACAGTTTCATGAGTTTCAAATCCTGGAATACTTAGGACTTGGCAAACTCCCCAAAATTATTGTGTACATGAGCAACTAAATTTAGAGAGTTGGCAATGCTCTTTC
>NW_009596609.1:99037-126236 GCF_000690535.1 Cariama cristata
CACAGCTACCACCTGTGATTGCAAACCATGTAAATAGCTGGTTAAACCCCGCTTCTGTTGTTGGGAGCTTGTCTCAAAGTTTCATTTAAATTGGTGCCTGGTTTCTGTGAGTGAGAAAATGTCTCAACTTCAGTTGCAAATACTACAAGCTCTTCCAAACGGGTATTTTCTGGGCTGGCAAAAGTGGCTGTCCCCATTCTCCAACCTGGGACTTGTTGGGGGAGATCCAAATAAAAATAGAAATAAATAAGGTATTTCAAACAGCCAGAACAGGGTAATTTTAAGTGTAACAGAGCTGATACTTTGCTCATTAATTCTAAACTTTAACTCACTGGTGTTTCCTCTTGTTGCCTGTCTTATCTGGAGGTACCACAGAGTGGTGGATTTTTTCCTTGCGGATTGGTGTCCTTCACTTTGGCACATATAATGACCGTTCTTCCCTTCTCTAGCCTGTGCCACTGGCATTAGGCCACTGAAGTATCTTGTTGTTTTAAACAAGCTCTGAGTTTCCTCTGCAAACCCATTTGGCAGCTAGCTTCTCCCCAGCTGCTTCTGCGGCAGTCAAACCTGGGTGTTACATGAAAAGGCAGCGTGCCTTTAAAAACCCATCAGCGATCTTTTTTTTCCTTTTTGAGGTGAAAAAATCGATTTTTTGTTAAATTTTTTGCATCTAGGACTTCTGGAAAGATGCCTATTGTTTCAAACTGATCAGGGATAATAAGCAAAGGTGTCCTCAGCAGCTTCCCTAGCCTGCTCACGAGGCAGAGAGATTGAGGGACTCCAGTAGTTGGGCTGCATTTCTTTTTCCAAAGGTGACGCTCAAGCCAGTTAACATACACCACCTTTTCTAACTCCTCTAGGCTGTGAGCACTTTGAGATGAGAAACAAAACAAATGTGGTTTGGGACATTTCTCTGCTCCGTGCTTCAAACATTTCTTCCAAAGGGTTCACTTCGAAGTGTTTAACTACCTCATTTGTCTTTTGTTTCGGTAGCATCACCAGGCTTTGGTACCATCTTTATCACTGGCTACACCGTCCCAAAGTGTACGGCCTCTTCCGAGAGACTTGATAATTTGTTTTGTAGTCGAAGTCTTCTGCAGTCAGATGGGAAACAAGGGCAAACACATCCATTTAGCCTTTCCAGAGTTTATTCAGAAACAATACTAATAGTTCCCATACTCGTACCTTCCTATAGCCTCTTAACCCAAAAGATGCCCAAGTGCTCTGTTTTTTCTGTGAGTCACTTCCCTGCTGTTTCACACGCGGGACCGCTGGAGGAAGTCAGCAGCAAATAAAGCCTTTTCAGAACATGTCAGGATGAAGCCAGACATGAGAGTTTGATGGCACGGAGAGAATTTCAGGAGGCAGAATATTATTTCATGATCTGGAAATTGTCAGGACAGTGGGTGGGACCCATATACCAAATATAACAAATATCATTGAGGCATTTCTCTGACTGCAGATCACCAGGAACTTCACTTGCTGTCTCATGTAAAAATGCACTATTTGAATCTGGTGCTGTGATCTTATGTAAATAAATTAAGACGAGAAAATATAACCATTGCTAGTTTAGTCCTGTATTGTAAAATATCTCAACAATAGGATGCACTGTGAGACTGAAGATCAGAAAGCATGGAAAGATGTGTTCAGTCCTTTTCCTGTTTTCTAATGACCTTCCTTCTCACTCCTCCATCAATTAATCTTCCATGATGTGTATATGTGGAACTTTTAAGTGCTTGGCAGCAGCACAAGATTGTTCTTGACAATATACAGAGATTTTCTACTGCTCATCTGGAGGGACTGGTGACAGACACCCACCATGTTTGTCCAGTGGGTCTAGCATCTCTTCCTTAGGCTATGTGGAGTCTCTGTGGTATCCGTTCGTATTACGACCATGTAATACTGCGTCAATGGCCTGATTTATTTTTATTGTAAACCACTGGGTTAGATGAGTGACACATTTTATTAATGGCTGTCAGTGGAGATTTATTCACGCCACTCTCAGAACTTTACCTGGAGCTGAGACCATTTTGCGACTTTCACACGGAATAAGAAAGGGCTCTTTTATCCCAGTCTATTCAAAAGAGAAGTTATTTTTCCTTTTCTGTTTTTCCTTTGGTGGCAAATGGGAAAGAACTCTTTGGAGATAGCGACTGTAAATTTGTCTAGCTCTGCTTGGCAGTAACAGATGGGCTTCAAGAGGCTAGCTGAAGAAAATAAAATTGCATTTCCTAGCAGGCAAGGTCTGAAGCCTTGAAAGTCATGGATGATTTGCAAAGCCCTGAACTCCTGTTGGAGTTTATAGTGAATAAATTGCCCCAGATATTTCTCAGCTGGAGAACATGGGGTGCTTTTCTTCTTGAGCTGCTTCCCCTGTAGTTACCAGCCCTCCCCAAAGTGACTGGAGGAGATGACAGTTTCTGGAGAGGCTGACCAAAGTAAGCCAGATGTGCTCCCTGATTTCACTCTTGTCCCCGGGGTGGTGTCGGGATGCTTTTTACTGGAGCTTCCATTTCTGATTGTACGTATGTTTCTGTGTGTTCATGACCCACACGTGAACAGCCACGCATGGTCATGCCTTGCAGAAGCGTTTCCGTGCTGGTAACGGGCCACTTTGCACACATCCAAGTGCTCCAAAGGCTGTTGCAAAGGATGAATCTCAATCACTTACAGAAAGTATCCTCGGGGTGTCTGGTTCAGATGGCACACCTGGCCTCCTTTGCACATTGTAGATCTGAGTTTGGCAACCTGGCCCAGCCCAGTTGTCTTAATCCAGTGTCTTGTAGCGTACAGATCCCTCCATTCGCCGTCAGCTGGTGGCAGAGTATTCTGGCGATAGGAACGGTGCTGGCACTTGGGACGTAATTTATTAGTATGCAAACACCTATTTTGGGTAATGTTAAAACATTAAATAAAATGCGTAAAGGCTGATCATTGCGGTACTACCTTCCTTTTTTGTTGCATTTTTATACCATGTGTTGTGCGTTTTGGGTCGCTATAACAGACAGACCTGCATTTGCAGTTCCATGGGACAGCACAAAGATTAATTTCTGGGAAATGTTTCTAAGTATTATTTGATGTATTGCAACCCCTTTGTATTACACCTGCCATTGCAAAAATGATGTTACAATGAATGTACATTTTAAACGAGCTGCTAACCATGTAACCTGGGGATTGGAAGTGATCCCCACTTTACATTCACTTGCATGTCTTTTAGTGTTTGAAAAGAAAATTACTTTATGTTTGGAGGTTTTATTTTTTCATATGCAAAGTGTTTCAAGTCAGTTACCTCATCTAGTGCACTTGCCTCATAAGAATCCCCAGGGCTTCCTCCAGCAACTCCAGCCAGTTTCTCAGTTTAATTATGAGTGCAATTAATTGACCTGGCAACGTGAAACACAGTAATGACAAATTTCCTTTGAACAAGTCAGATAAGGAGGATTTCCATGGGACTCTTGCCCCTTCAGCTTGGTCCTTCCTAAAAAAAAAAGCCAGATCAGGTTCTTACTCAGCACTGCTGACTTCTGGTTATTTTTACGACTAAGGAAGATGTTTAGCTTTCAGAACCTCCTCCTTCTTCTTTCTTGCTGCTATTAAGTTGCCTTTACAATTAGGGACTAGAACAATTTTTGGATGATCATTTCCTTCCACTTTACTCGCCATTTCCTGAGTCTCTTACGAATGATAAAAATGAGGTGATCCCCGTGTCTGCTCAGACCGGGAGCTCGGTGTTGACTCTTGCTGGAGACACTGGTGGGTGCAGAGGTGGGAAGCTAAGTGGCAGGCGTACCACCTTTACAGAGCTATTGCTTCCGTCCAAGATGCTAGGAAAACTGGCACAAACCTAACAACATGCGAAAGCACAAAGAGGGAGGAGCAGAGCACTTTTCCAGCATAGGACTGGACTGTCCTATTCACCTTGGTAAAAAAAAAACACAAATGAAGAGAAAGGCTGTGGAGCATTTGATGGTAAGATGCTGGAAAGAAGAACATCTCTCTGACATTTATGGTGCTGATTCTTGGAACGTGGAGATCCTGCAAGCAAGCGTGGCAGCTCTAAGACCCCTGCTACTTTTACCTCATCTGATGCTGGTTTGAAGAAAAGAGCTGCTTCGGAAACTCAGATTCTAGTTTCTTTCCGCTCACTGTTGTCAATCCTGCCAGATCTCCCAGTCCCAAGCAAGCTTAGTCTCTATTGGCAGAGGATAATGTCACTTCCAGGATATGCTAAGGTCCTGATAGTAGCCAAATCAAAGCTGTTACAGGGAAGACCGGACTACGGCTCTGTGTGCCATATGCATCTCTCAGGACTAAGGCCTCTTCCCATTCCCAATGGAACAATTAACGTCATGTTGGGAACTTGATTTCTGCTTCTCAGACTTTCCAGCTCCCATGAAGAATCTCAGGGACCAGCATATCCTTTCTTTGCATTACCTTGTGTCACCTGTTAGAATTCTGTTGCTGCTAAGCAGGAGAGAGTCCAAACCATGTTTAACCAACTGCTGTTCAAGTAGGAGGTGAACGTGGGTTTCTGGAGTCATTTCTACCGAGAGGAGACAAAAGCTGTAGGTAACCTATTGTGCTTGCTGGTTTGCTCGAGAAACTTCCATCTGCTGGGACTTCAGTTTGCTTGAAGCAGTGGATCTCAGGAAAGTCCCCTTCAAGCAGGTCTCCAGGGTTAGGAGGCACAACAGAAGGGCTTCCTCGAGTCGCCAGAAGTCCTCATCAATTGCTAGGGACAGAAGGTTTGAAGAAGCTGTAGAAGTTCATCTCAGGGGGAGGGCAGCAGGGAGACGGAAGGGAAGCAGCCTGCTGTAGCTTTAAAGGCGGTACTGAGTAGGGATCCGTTTGGAAGGACGTAGTTGACTAAAGGGATCCAAAGCTTGTTTTCCTTGAGTCTTTTTATTCTTCCTGTATCTAATCCCTTTAGAGCCTAAGATCAAACCCTTTTTGTACTGCAATAACACTGTAATATATGCTTGCACTAATTCTTCTGGCACACCGAGCATGCAAGACCAATTTAAAGCTTTTTTCAGAAGAAAAACACTGTACTATTGTGTATATAGAAATATTGAGAGAGAATTTGATTCTGTCTCCTGTATAAAAGCATGCATTGATTACCTGTATGTAGACCATGCTGTAAATGCTGCAGAGTACTGTAAAATCCTACACTTGAAACCACAATGAACAGGCAATGTCATCAAAAACAAACAAAACAGAAGCTGTGCGATGGATTTTGTGCCTTTTTTAAATCCATGTATGTTAATCCAGACAATCGGAAGAAAAAAAAAGCTTGTATACTAACAAAACCTTATTAAAGAATCAAAAAGGCAGCACCTTGGTGATGGCTGGGTTTTTTGTTTTCTTTCTTGCTTGCTTTTTCTACTCCCTTTGCTTTCCACCTCTGGGAAGGTGTCCCTTGCTTATCCATGGGTACATGTGAGCACCGGGCAGGGAGATGAAGGAGCTCTGGTAGAACAGTGAGAGTTTAGGTATCATTTATTAATGTGATCGCTGAAAACTTGCAGTTAAGACAGATCCGGGAATAGAAACAGAGTTCTGTGACTGTTGGAGATGTGTCTTGTGTACTTTGAGATGGCCGCACTGTGAGTTCAATTGACGTAAATTTGGGCCTGTAGCAATTTCACTGACTTGAACCCAGTCATGTATCACAGCAGTGGGTTACAACTAGCCCCAATTTAGGTAAGTTTTTAGAACTCTGCCTTGATGGTGACCAGCATCCAAACTGGCTAAACTTAAGCTAGTACAATTCAGCACCTACAAACACAGCAGGAACAGTTTATCACATTTTTCTTGGTTTTTTACACAGGGCATTTTCACCTGGCTGGCAGCGCGGTGTGCGCAGGTTGGGTGGATGGCTGTCTCCCATCAGACATTTGACAAGGTGTTTAAGAACGTCTGGTAAACTTCCAGCCCCTCCACCTCCCAAAACCCCTGAGAGATGGATGCAAAATTGTGGCTGTCCTGCAAGTAATGTACTCCTGCCTGGGCTGCTCAGTGCATCCGACCGTGCTGGCCTTTCATCCTATTTGAAAGTAGCCTCTGCTGTAGAGCAGCGTGTGGTTCAACCCCAGTTGCTGTTGGTCTGTCTGGGATCAGGTTGGAAGAGGAGACATGGCGATAGACCCTGTCTCCTTTGGTGTGAAGTGCACAGTTACTAAGTCAGTGTTTTTCTGAAAGTGGTTGGAGGCTGCAGGCGGTAGGTGCATGCAAAGGCTCTGGTACCTGTGGAAAGGGTGGTGGAAACTTTTCCCCTTGCAGGAGAAGCACAAGACCCCAACTCCTCAAAGGCAGAGAGCAATTTGTGAAGGCAGGTGACGGTCCGGGAGGAAGAGCTAGGATTAGGCTGTGGTCTCTGACTTACAGGGTTGTGCAGTATGTGAGTCCCTTTTTTCTTGTGGAAATGGTATGGAGGGTCAAGATTCTTCTGAGTCTGCCTCTAGCAGGGTCCAAAGCCCATCTGCTCTATGATGAAGGCCTCAAAGTGTGTTTTGGTTTGCCTCTGGAAGGCTGTTGGTACGTGGCAGACGTGTACACTGCAGAAGGACGCACTGATGCCATAGTGGTAACTATGGTCTGAGACATGGTTTAGAGCACGGTCTGAAACAGAACGGTAGGTAGAAAAGATGTGCCATTTTCTGGCTTTATGTTAAGCAAATATTGTGATATTTTTATTCCTGTACCAGTTGATTGGGGTTTTTTCCACAAATTATTGCATTTAAGATGTTTAAAACCAAGAGATGGGAGAGGAAAAAAAAAAATCCCAAATTCTATAGTCTAAGGGAAAATTAGCCTCACGCAGGAACAGTTCCGTTTGCCCCACGTCGGTGCAGAGCTGCTCAGGAGAGCAGGCTTTTCTGATGGACACCGGGCCCCCTGTGTGCCATCCCACAGACAGGTCTGCTGCGGGGCCATAGGCACAGGCAAGCTATAGGGTCTCTTCTTTACATCCTCATGAGTTGTGAGATCACCAGACAGCCGCACAGATGGAGCAGGTCCTGTCATTACTCTTCATTGCTGCAGGGATCTGGGCAGAACATGCGTGACTTAGCAGGACATATATGAGCACGTTAACAAGCTGGATGCCAGTACTGCTCCTGAACCCACCAACGTGAGGCTGCTCCGTGCTGCTGTCTGAGAAGAACAAGTCTGGCCACAGTCCTGGTTTCAAGGGGACCTGGGGACTTCTAATGCATGGCTGGAAACTTGCTGTAGCAAAGTGAAGACTGCATCTTTGCTGATTTTTGCATTATTTGCAGCATCACTGGGAGGTAGGAACTTTCCTGCTGCTCATATTGGGTGATATAAGTCTCCTCTGAGGATGTCCCAGTGCCAATGATCCTGCAAATTTGAAACCCCACCAGTTTACAGGAAAGACAAACCCCCAGACTCCACTTAGCCTTTCGTGAGCACAGGGGCAGAGATGGACTTGAAGGGGCTGGTTTCTGCCTCTGCCAAATATGAGCAGGTAGATCTTTTTGTCTCCTGCCTCTCCTTCATATTCTAACGCTGGCCTCTGTGCAAAGCAGGGGTATTTATTGCCTTCCAAATACATATGGTTACCCAGTGTAGTTACTAGCCAAATTGAATTTTAATGCCATCAAGTTTTATGGAGAGACAGAGTGTTAAAGAGGTGAAACGTGCAGACTTTGTGAGGAACACATGCTCAGACACATATACTGTCCTATGTATTCCTGGACAATTGACTGACAAGTCAAAAGAGAGTCAGGCGTGAAGACCTGAGCCCAAGCAGGTGGGAAAAAATGGTTCATTGTCCAAGGACAGGCAATGTGTCTTCTGTGCAAGTGAGGAACACAGGCAGAGATCAGAGCTTGCTGGCGGTAAAGCAAGTCCTTTTGACTCAGATTTGGCCAGCTCCAGTGTAGTTCTGCTCACTCACGGTCTTGGTAGCTTTTTAAAGTGGCATGGCTGCCTCAGCTCACGGTGTAGTTCCTGCTCATAGCGGAGGGAACCTAGCAGAGGGCCACCAAGATGATTAGGAACTAGAAACATAGGACATGAGGAGAGGCAGAGCGAGCTGGGTTTATTCCGCCTTAAAAAGAGAAGGATTGGGTTGGGATCTTATTTCTTTCTTCGACTATCTGATGAAAGGGTGATGCCAGATTCTTCTGGGAGGTACACAGTGAAAGGATGTGATGGACACAAGCTGCGTGAAAGGAAAAGTGGATATAGGACTTTGATATAAAGAAAAAACTTTTTCACCATGAACAACCTCAAAGACTAGATCAGGGTCCCAAAGAGGCTGTGGGATCTCTCTGTCCTTGGAGATACTCAAAACTCAGCTGGACAGGGCCTGGAGCAACCAGCTCTAAGTGAGTCCTGCTTTGAGGAACGGTTGGAGCAGAGACTTCCAGAGATTCCTTACACCTTTGTTATTCTACAATTTCAAGATGCAGGCTAAGCCTCTCTGCTCCTGATCTTCTGGCATCTTCCCACAGTTCCTCCCCATTGGTACAGCAGAGCAAAAAATTTCTTCTTCAGCCTTTGGGGAATAGTCCTAGAGCAGCTGAGCGCACTGTAGACGTGATGGCTGTCAAGAGAGGACACAAACTTCTCTAGTGAGGGCTTCAAATTGGGAACACCTTGTTCAGCAGACGCTTGCAGCTAGCTGCTGATCGTGTTAACTCAACAGTGAAGAGAGTCTCAGCCTTTGATGCCCTGGGACAGTCTTCCTTGTTAACACCTTCAGGTGATGATAGTAATGAAGGTAAGAAAATACATGTTAAAATAATATTTGACCCAAGAGACTTCTCATTAAAGTTTCTTTTAGTTGGGTTTGCAGGTAACGTCTGTCCTCCATATTTTTTGGCATATTTATGCTTTTTGGATTTTTCTCCATGGTGCAATTACAGTGGCAAAACAACCACAGCCTCAGGCTACTTTAAGGAATGCATTCTGGCAATTTTGGGGTACTGCATGCAACGGGTTAAGCAGTCCAAGTCTCCCAAAGGTAGGTAGAAGCCAAGTGATCACTGTTGTGCTTAGGGTGCAGTGTCCCTGCAAGGAAATAGAAAATACATGGGCAAAATGAAATGACAGACAGAGAGGCAGTCCATTTGCTAAATACCGCAAGGAATTTGTACAGCCAGAGGTGGAAGTATGTGGAGGTTAGGAAGGTATCATCTACAGCATGGCTCAATGACAGCAAAGAGAGACCAGAGCAGAAGAAGGAAGGAACAGTTGTTTTTATCACAGCAATGTCATGCTGTCCGGCTCAGTGTCATACCTTATTGCTCAGTGCAATCTCATCTCAGAAGAACTTCTGGTGTCTTGCAAGGGAAAGACCTGTTCAGGAAAGAGTTGTTGCTGGAGACAGGACTGCTGGTGGGACAGACTGCAGGGCATGGAAACCGTATCTCTGACCTATATAGGATGTGCCCTGCAGGACTGGATTCAATTCTCCTTAACCAGAAAGCAAATGAGATGACACAAGCTCCTAGAGAGCTCTCAGGAGCTGAGAAGAGACTTGTCGGGTTACATATGTAAGGAGAAACCAGTGATCCTCCATCTGTACCATCAACCACAACATCTAGAAAATGGGGTGAAGTAGAGCAGCAGGTGAACTGTTGTTGGGAATGGGGTACTCTTTCCAGTGGGAAGCTCAGCACAAGGCAAGGTGTTGGTCAGGGCTTCTTTATCAAGTGCGTCTGTTTGATCAGGACTCCAGAGACAGAACTTCAGGCGTATTTCTTGGGAAAACCAAATCCAGCCAACAGGCAGAATCCAATCTTAGGCTGCTGAATGGACAAATTTCCAAGAAATGCCTGAGGGAGGAAGCCAAGTGGGTAATTCCCTTTGCAAATGGTGGGATGTCCCTCTTACCAGTCCAAGTTCCACATCTGTTATCCTGATACAAAAGGTAGAGTGGGTCAGTGAAACTGTAAATCAGGCTAATAACAGGCCATCTTCAGGGCCAGGCTTCAGCTTTAATGAAAGAAGAGAAGCAGCTTTGCATTCCAGAGGCATTGCCAAAACCAGCCTGTGTATAAGAGAAAAATTAAATGGATAGCAACTTATCTCCATGCGTAACAGCCCGATGCTGCCCACCAATCTATTTGAAATGTCCCTGTTATACACGAACATAAAGATCTTACATTTTTCAGGCATACTAATAGGGCAGTTGCTCTGCACAGAATAACATGCAGATTTTCAGCACAACTTGAAATTGTGACGTCGGACTGAAAAATTATTGAGGGCTTTTTTTCCCCTCTAGAGACAAAGAGATCTGTTCCCATAGCCAGGTGAATGTGCTCGCTGTTGGCAGCTCTGTAGCCCACATAAATGGGTGCTTGTTTAGTCGTGTAGCCTAAATATCCTCTGATGCTGTCCAATGCCGCTTGAAAAACCCAGATGTTTGGAGCCCTTCTGTTCATGATTAGGACTTCTCAAGGGTAACATGTGATGCATTATTGACTGGTGGGGTTTACGGAGAGGCTTTTGTTTTCCAGCCCTTTTAATAGAAGGGTAACCTAAATGGTTGTTTGAAAATCCATTTTGCAGAGTGGTGCTGCTGTGGTTTTCATTTACAATCAAGTGTTAATTAGGCCAAACTTCGATGAGCATTTCCTATTTATTTTGCCCTGGTTTTGCTTGCTTGGTCAAGTGTGTGCGTGTATGTGTGAGCTGCTGCTTTTCTGGCAGTATTATTTACAATCATTTCACAGCCTACTCCTGGCACCTTATGGGCAGTCTCTCCGTCACTGATTGCTGCTCAAGAAACACTGCTTCCACCAACTGTCCTCTCCTCCCGTTGCTCCCCGGCATCTAATAAAGATACTTCATATGTCAGCTTTCGTGACTGACTTGCTGATCATTTTAGTGAATGCAGAAGCCTGTTGAAAACAGAATTGGGAGTAGCTGGGGGGATGTGGGAGCAGAAGGGAAGGACAATAAGGCAACAGGGGAACACAGGAGCACTGCAAGGGTTGTTACCCCAGGAACAATGGTGGATGGTACTGGCAATTTATCAGGATGATAAATGGAATGATCAGGAAATTTATTTAGCCCAGAGGGCCCCCTTGCATTCACCGTGGCCTGGGTATAAAAGAGGGTTGCTGAATGGTTCTAGTAAGGAAGGAGTGAATCTGTAAATATATAAATACTGAAATGAATATATAAATACTGAAGAAGATCGGGAAACATGAAAAAGCCCTGAGGAATTGCTTGCAAACAGCTCTTTTAGGTCCAGGTTAAAGACTGCTAACAGAGGAACTCCTTTGGCACATTTTTTTTTGCCTTCATTGATAAGTATCTGTGAAACCTCCTCTCGGAGTTTTGTGCGAATCGAATGATTGAGTGCTCAGGCATGTATTTTGAAAGTGCGATGGACTAGAGGCTTTCCACTGATGCTTCCCACTGCTGTTGATCCTGATGTCTTCTGTGTTAATGCTATGTCTGAATACTAACCCTTTTCTTTTGTCACATCTGTCTTCTTGCAGGCATATATGCTGAAGTCATTTGAAATGAATGGTCTGCCCAAGGCGGTGCCTTTAAGTTTGCCTTATCAAGACTTCAGAAAAGATGTGTCAGACTACTGGGAAAAGCCTAAGGTATCCCAGCGGATAAAGAAAGTTGATTTCTCAAATGTTGTCTTGACTGCTCCTTGCAAACCCCTGGAACCTTATCTGGAAATGAATGGAAAAGAGGAGGAGGAAGAAGACGAGGAAGAAGATGAGGAGGAGGAGGAGGAGGAAGATGAGGAGGAGGAGGCGGAGGAGGAAGGGGATGAGATTGACATGCACAGTGGCTCCAGCAGCGACCTGAGTCAAAAAAGCACAGAGCGCAGCCAGGAGTGCGCACCATCCACACTCCTGGCCGATGACCAGAAAGGATCCAAGGGTCGAGCGTCCACTGCTGATGGGGACCTGGAGCTAGAGGAAGGCTCAAAAACACTAGTGCTGTTTTCACCGGGTGATCTGAAAAAGTCTCCAGTGACCACAGACTTGGTTCCAGAAGTTGATCTGGGCACTCTTGCTGCACTGACACCCCAAAGCGAGCGGCCACAGCCCATGGGTAGCCAACTGGATGTATCCGAGCCAGGGACCCTGTCCTCAGTCCTTAAATCTGAACCAAAGCCTCCCGTGGCAGTGGCTACAGCTTCCTCCCCCTTTACCAAAGTTGAGCGCACATTTGTTCATATTGCTGAAAAGACCCACTTAAATGTCATGTCTTCCAGCGGCCAGCTGATGAGGCATGAGGAATACATCCCTCCGGGCCAGTTTGAGGAGGTCATTATCGAAGAAGAGCTGGAGGACAACCTGGTGCTGGTAGAGAACGGAAGCATACATTCGGGGCTAGAAGGGGCAGAAACAGAGAGCTGTGCGCTTTCGGCTAATCCCATTGAAATCACCACAGAGACAGTGGGGGAGCAGCTGGCCCTTCCCAATGGCGTAGGAAAGCCTCCCGAGGACAAGCCGGAGCTCTCAGACAAAGTGGCCCTCTCATTGGATTTGGAAGAGCCGGGCAAGATGGTTACAAGGGAGCCTGACCTTGAGAAGTCAGCATCGGTGGCAGAACACCTTAAGCGAGCAGAAACCCTCCTCGACACGCCGCAGCAGGGCCCCAGGAGACCTTTGGGCTCCAGGTACAGAAGTCGGATACCCATTTTGTTCTCTGAGGAGGACACCGGCTCAGACCTTTCAACTTCCCTCTCGGCCAAAGAGAGGCTTTATAAGAGGGCAAAGCAACCTGACTTGGCTCGCCTAGTGATGGAGAAGAGGCAAAACCGCCTCCTTCGACTGGCCTCGGGGGCCTCCTCCTCAGCATCCTCCAGCGATGAGAGGCGACGGGCCTCAGAAACCCTGTCAGCCACTGGTTCTGAGGAGGACACCCACGACTCTGATGACTCCATCCCAAGGAAGGCAGGGAAGGAGAAGGCTGCCCTCCTGGGGAAAGAAGAGAGACCCATAAGCACAAAGAGCAGAATTCCTCGGCCCATCACGCCGGTGAAAACATCGCTAGAGGCAGCGAAGTCCGAGAGCTCCATGACCATCGCGATGGCAGTGCTATGTAGCTCCACACAGGATGCGGCTGTTGCCTACAGGTAAGACCAAAATGGTGAGCAATGCAAAATGTTGGAGTTGTTAAGGAGGTGCAGCCAGGGCTTTGCTCACCTCCCACTGCTTTACCCTTCACTTGGCTTGAATGCGTGGTCCATCCCTGTTTCCTACAGTCATTTCAGCTTACCAGTGTGTGTGATTTCCCACCTCTCCATCTCCTTTGGGTCAGTCTGGCCAAAGGGCCAAGCCTCTCTTCACTTGCCCTGGATTTGAAGCCTTCTTCCCTGCCGTGAGCTCTTTCATTTGGTCTGATTCTGCTGATAGCAGGTGTTGAGCTCTCAGTTTTGTAGCATGGACAGCATGGCCATGACTCTACAGGGAGACCCAACCTGGCTATTGTGATTAGAGCTGCAAGGGCTGCGAGGTTGCCAGTTGTGGTCACCTCGGAAGATGGCCAGCACGAGAAGAGCTGGAGAGAGGGAGGTGCACACGCATGGGCTTTGGCAGGGACCTAGAACAGTGTGGGTCACCTCCACGTGGTCTGAATTCCCTATACATCCCTGTGCCTTGACTTTTTTTTGGAGGTACCTGGCTCTCTGTCAAATAAGCACAGAGATGTAAGTGGAGATGGACCTTCTGCATTCACCAGTGTTTGGCTTTTCTGCCTGGCCATGGGGCTGGAGGTCCAGCCCAGGAGCAGAGCTGCTGCTGTGGCTCTGCCACAGGTCCAGCAACTTCTGCTCTTTCAGAGGCATGAGGTGAAAGGAGGGGATCCCTGTGGGTTGGTTTATCTTCCAGCACAGTTACCGTCAGAGGCCAGCTGGTACAATCCAGCTCATACCCACGTTCCCAGATTGTATCTCCTGCCTCAAAAGAAGTTGCTGCATCCATGCTGCATGTTAAGAAGAGTCCCAGATATGTGCTGTCAACCAAACCATGCCTGCACATTGTCCCAGAGGGTGCTGGGGGATCAGGGCAAACACGTACTAGTTAATAGCACCGAGACTTACAGGGTGGTATTCAAACCAGTGCCCCATCTTGTTCACAGCACAGCTCCTGTCATCCTGGGGCTGGAGACTCCCTGTAATTGCCCAGCAACATTCATGCCAAGCCTGCCAGGAACCTGGAGCCCCTTGCAGAAATTCCCCTTCATCCTCCCTCTTCTCTTCCCGTGCAGGCTTCAGGCACAGAGACCAGCTGGAAGTGTCCCAAACGAGTGCCGAACAACGCAGATACAAAGTCGGCTTCCTCCTTCACCGAGCTCCACTTCTCTTCCTCCACGGAGCAGCTCACGGAGGTCCAGCTGTGCATCCCCTTGGAGCCCTGTCCTTCCTTCAAAAAACCCCAGTGCTTCCCCCAGAAGCCAGCTGCCGCCTCGGAGGTTAAGTCCTTCTCCCTGCCGACAGCATAAGCCAGGGACTGCTCCTCAGCAAGTTCCTCCTTCCCCCCGACCTCAGCACCCAGCTCAGGCCCTGGGGCCGACAGGAGATTCCCTGCCCTCTCCTGGTGTGGCCAAAAAACGACAAAGAGGAAAAACCCAGACTCAGAGTCCAGCAACCAAAGGAAAGCAGGTGTCCCTGGAAAGTAAGGCAGCTGCCAGATAATGATCTTCTTCTGCCAGCCCAACAGACTGGGTAACTTCTGCATATAGTATACACTTGAGATGCTGCAGCACAGCCTTCCATGCTGGACCCACGAGTGTATAGCAGTAGCTGTACTTCAATGCTTCACTCACTCTCACCCCACACCTTCGCGATCTGCTCCCACAGGCCTGAGAGCCTCTGAGCCACGGAGCCTTCTTCAAGGGAGAACATCCAGCCCGCAGCTCACGCTTGCTAACGCACAGCACCAAGCAGCGACCCAGGCAGCCTGCCTAGTGCCTGACCCTCCTCCTTCCCCAGGCATTCCCCTCTCTCTGTTAGCAATACCAGTCGCCAACACCGACCCTGGCTTTGGAAAGAGGAGCAGAGATGACGAGAGCAAGGCCTGCTGGAGAGGAAGGCTCCTGTCCTGCAGGCAGCTCTCCCCTCTCTCCTTGCTGGGAAAATGCCAGCCTTGGCCACCACCATCTACCTGAGTGTTGGCTTGCGTCCTGCCACCTGTGTTAGCAAGGGATTGTCACCAGCTGAGCCAAGAGGGATGGATGCGTCCTTGTGTGCCGAGATAAGAGCAGGGGCAGGGTGGAGGGGGTTCTTCTCTCCTTTCCAGAGGTGCCTCTGCAGGTGGGAATGGGAGACAGGCAGGTCTTGCTGGATGCTCCTACCTGCTCCAGTATGTCCCACGGAGGAGGCCGTCTGGCATTGCTGCTCAGCGGCACTGCTGCTGTTTCAGCGGACGCCCGTGTGGTGGGTATTTAGATGGCAGTATGGATGTATTGGCAGCTTACTGGGAAATATAAGAGCGCTTGCTAATTGATGTAGAAGGGATCTACGGCAACCGTTTTCTGTCTGAAATACCAAACTGTGATCTGTGGAGACCACATCTCCCGTCATGAGTGGTTCTTCTCGACCCGAGTGTGGCTGGTGCCACAGTCCCGTAGTCCGCCAAACACAGCTCCATCCTGAAGATGTGAATAGTCACTGGATGCCTTTAGCTTGGGTGCCCCTTGCACCTAAATTCCTTGTGCTTTAATTGTCACGCTCTTGGTGTTTGTGAATTTTGGCACTGTGGTTGAAAGTTCCCCTACATGGCAGGGTGGGAAATTATTATCCTGTAGTATACTCAAAAGCTGCTGCTTTGCGAGGAGAGGTTTCCTGGCACGCCGCGGGTACCTTGCGCACTTCTAGCTAAGAGTACAGTGGGGTGAGTTGCGGAGGTCGGGTTTATGTCTTTCTCTTTTTGGTGCTCAGCTCTTCCACATGTCACGTGAGATCTAATAATGTGAACGGAAAAGCAAGGGCTGTGTTCTTCGAGTAATATTATCAGAGCAGAAGCTTAGCACTCCACTAGAACTAAACCAACCAACTTTCTAGCCCCCTGACTAATTAGGAAGGGTTGAAAATGAAAGCCAGGAGGACTGATACCTGTCTGAGCTTGATGAGATCTTGAAGTAGTCATAAAATTTTCCCCGCACCTCACAAGGGGAAACACTCCAGACCCAAATACTTTGGGCTTCATTCACACCGTTGTCATGCCTAAAAGAGGCTTTGCATGAGGCAGAATAAAACCATTCCCGCAGCTGCAACTAGCTGCAAATATTTACTATTTGCAGACAACAAAGCTCGATAGAGGAGTCTGGGCAGTAATAACCTTGATTCATTTGAACATAGATACAAACAGTCGCACTCATGGCCATCAAGTCCAAGGAATCCTGAAGTTGTTCACATCTGCAGGAACTGTTCTGGAAAGGAGCATGAGAGCTGTGACGGGGTGGCTGGGAGACCAGGATGCTCCTTGGATAGCTGAACAGGGCGATGTCTAGAAATAGGTAACAGGAATTACCTCTTTATATGACAGTCTCAGTGTTGCCAATGCTAAGAATTTATTTAATCTAGCTCAAAGTGTTTGCCGTTTTCCATTGATGGTGTTCACCTTAGTAGAGTAAGAAGCCCAGCTTCTAGTCTAGAAATATGCCCTCATCTTTGCAGAGAAGCATTGGGAACTCCAAGGTCAGGTTGTGGACTGAGCTGATGTTGCCACCAAAAGCAGTGGTCCCTCCGAGTTACAGCTGCTTCGTTGCACTGTCCCACCCCCTTACGCCGGTTCAGCTATTTGGTGAAGTGACTGGAAATGCTGATCCAGCATGACCCCAAGCGCTCTGTTTTGCTGGATCGGTTTTCGTCTGGTTCAGTATTTGGTCACACAAATGCTTGTGCCAGAAGTGGATGAAAGAGAGGACAGGAGTGTGATCGCTTCTTCTGGTGGCACTAAACCTTCATGTGAGTTTGAAGTGTAGGTCAAACCACAACCTCAATGTGTCCTGCATGTTTAGGAACTAGAAAACAGAATAAACCCAAACACATATTCTTTTTGGAAACACAAACCGTAATGGCACTCCTAGTAATTTGTTGGGGGACTGTTCATTTTAGAGTGCTCAGATGGTAAGACTTTGTTGTGAAGCCTTTACCAGATGCTCCATCCAGGTCTTAGATGCACATGCCAAAAATGACATTGAAAGAACTTGAGAAGAGGGCTACAGGACTATTAACAGGGTTAGCAAACCTGGCTTATTGTGGGAGGCCAATGAAGCACAATCAATGTATTTGTTCAAGAGAAAGTTTAAAGGAGAGTTTTCTGCAGCCCAGTTGTACCCACATCAGGAAGGAAACTCCAGGGCAGAGATCTTCCATCTGGCATATGAAAGCAGGGAAACCAGAGTAGCCGAGAATGGCAGATGAAGAAATTGGGCAGGCTTTTAGTTGTGAAGCGACTGTCCAGTGAAATCCTTTACAGGAATGTAGGGACTTTTTCTAACTAAAAGGTTTTTCTGAGTAACCTAGCTGTCTTCGAAGAGGTCTTCCTACCATGACCCAACCACAAGTAGCAGGCAGAATGCTGGTGACACCAAGGTATGGTATCATCTCTCTTTGTGGTGCAGTAGATTCCTGGTCCTGCAAGACACATGCCAAAGCTATCACATGTTGGAGAGCCACCAGACAGATCCCACACGTTTCGGAAAGCCAGTGAAAGATTTCCAGCACAGAAAATAACCATTCCCAGGGGTGTTTGAGAGGACTGGGCTGAGAATGCAGCTTGGTCCACAGAGATCTGGGACTGGCACGAGTTATCTCTCCTTGTGGTTGTCCTACCAGCCTGGCATGGAGGGGAACAAGGGAGTGCATCAACAGCATGGGGCTGCCCCAGTCATTTTGGGTGAGAGTGGGCTGTGCCATCGGGTGCAACGGCGGTGAAGGTTGGCTGATTCCAGCAATGCTTTCTGCCTGTGCAGGAGCTTCTGGGTGCTGTCACTGAAAGGTTTCTAAGGGTCGTTCCTGCAAGGCTTGAATGTCCCTGTGTATCCCATGGGTTTGGGTCTCTGGACCTGCTCCCAGTGGCAAGCGATACTGTGGTCTTGGCTGGATGTCACGTTGGTTCTTTTATGTCTTCACTGAAGTTATTTTTACAGGAGCTTCAGTGTTGACCTCTTCCAGTCAAGTGGATTATCAAGAATTTGCTAACAAGAGGTGGTCCACAGGGCACTGCCTGGCCCGGGCATGCTTGTAAGCCCTCTGTTAGCAGCCCATGTGCTGCGGGAGATGATGTCTTAACCGCTTTTTCAGGTGTCAGCAGAGGGACTCAGGAAAGCCCCTGCAATGCGGGTACTGCTCTGCATCTCCTCCCTGGCTCTAATTTTCAAGGTTCTGCCCTTCAATTGCTCAATGATGAGCGTGATCGCAGGGTAAGCCCATCACTGGGGTGCTGAGCACACCCCCATTGCAGAAGTTCCCATTCCTCTTGTGTGTCACTCTGGATGGATTTTCCCAGCAGGCAGGTAGACCAACAGGGAAGCTGGAAGGGCATCTGCCATAGTTGGAGCAAACACCAGAGATCATGTTTGGGGGCAGGAGGGGATGAGGCCTGTGATGTTAGGGAGAAGTTAGGTGGTTGAGGGATGCCAGATGATCCAGTCTGGCATTGCAGGACATGGTGGGTTGTCACATCTTAGAAAGGAGGGAGACGCAAGACCCTGCTGTTCTCTTCCAGGAAACATGGTGTGCAAGCTCTGTCAAACCTCAAGAACACACAGGGCTGCTCGAACACTGCTGTTGGTGTGTGGCTGCACCCTTGCTTCACTGCAAAGAAAGGAAGACGGAAGAGGAGATCGAGCTGACCAGAGCAGAGGAAATGGCTAGAAAGAATAAAGAAAACTGTTTGGAGTCAGGGGTGGAGAAGTAGGTTTGCCAGAACTTTCCTATGTTTGTGGAATTTCTGGGAACAGCCTGACACTACGTGGTTCCTCATCGGTGTCTTTGCTGCAGGGTCTGTCCTGGCCAACTGCAGATGGTTGTGCCCATGTGTGTTTTGAGGGGACTCCTGGGACAGGCCATGCCTGCGTCTGTGCGCACATGTGCATGGGTGGTAGGAAGGGATAGGACTTGTTCAGGGGAGCACTGGGGGTCCTGTGTGTGTTGGGACCGTAAGAGTCTTTGGGACTGCCTGGTATCATGAGATAAAGCAAACGCTCTACTGAGAGTCTTAGCTTTGCTGGGATCTGCAAAGGTCCCATCTCTTTCTTATCTGCCAGCTGAGAAGATGGCACGCTGGCTGGTAAAAAATAAGTCAGTGGCTGCTGTCTGACCAGGAGATGCTTGCAAAGAAACAGGGATACAGGGTGGACGTGCCAAGTGGTGAATCTGAAAGACAGTTCTCAGCACTGAGCCAGTGTGACAACAGATCATAGGAGCAGAGGGAGCAAAAGGACCGATGGCACCAGTCAGACTAATGCCGTGGAAGGGCTTAAACACAGGGATGGAGCTGCTTGACTGATTTGTCTGGTTTGCAGTGCAAACACTTCTGCTTGTCTTGGTGCAAAAGGTGTTTCGGTAGCGGACATCTCCGAGTCAGTTGTGCTTGGATTCTGTGAGAGGCAGGAGACTTTGCTTGCCCTTTCTAAGTAAAGAATATTATTATATATATATTATTATAACAATATAATATAAGTAGTGCCCATTATGTATAGTGGCTAAAGGTTGAAAAGGATCCTGCTACCTTCAAAGTAGTGCCCTGATGCTACGTGACTTCTGACGTGTGCAGGAGTGACTGCTGCGTGCGGTGAATGTGGATGGAGGAACAGGGTACCACTCTACCAAAGTGCATGTGAGCTGTGAGGCGCCACTCACCTGAGCGTGAACCAGGGGCAAAGCACCCCAACATGGATGATTGGCAGCCGTCATGCTTGCCATCAGAGTTGGAATAACTGCCGGACTGCCACACATCTGTGTGTGGCATGGAACGGGGTCTGGAGGGTCTTTGCTCACATGGCTGCCCTTGACTAACACAAGCATCATTTGTTTGTTAGCGAAATGCTTCAATCCAAAGCAAGTTGTGTTGGGGCAAGAAAATCTTTTGACGTTTCTCCTTTCCGACACAGAGGTATTTTCTCAGTGTAGATCCTCTGTAAGAAGATAGCCAAGTATCTATTGATAGCCTGACCAGCTCCAGTAGCAGCTCAATGGTCCCTTAGCACACTTCTTTCTTCTCTGTATCGTTTACTGACCCATGGCATGACCCCACCACTATTCCATGTGCACAGACACAGATGCCTACCTAAGGCCTTGCCCCACGCATCAATCAACTGCAGTTAAATTAATCTTGTGACCACAGTAAAAGTCCCATTGTGGACATAATGAGTTCAGTATCAAATGAGTTCTTCTGGCTTAACCGAAAGGTGCTCCAGCAGTGCTGGGCTGGTTTCACAAAGCACGTAGGGACCACCTGGGAGTATGCAACCACCTTTGTTTCCATCTGTTTGCTGGCTGCACGTGAGGGAGAGGGCTTGGGCGCCTGTTCAGGCCCTTTCCTTCTGTGGTGCGTGCCTGTACCACTGAGAGCGGGTGGGAGCCCATGGGCTCACCATGTGCTGGGTCCCGAGGTCCTCTACAGAACCCCGAATGGTTGGTTTGCTCTTTCACAGCCTGGTGCTGCACTCTGAGGGGCTGGGACCATGCTGATCGTGACAGCAGAGCCAGCTGACGTTAAGACAGGTTGGCAGCATCTCCATGAGCGTTGGGGTTGGTATCTTTGTGAGGCTAGAGGATAGCCCTGGTTGCAGGTGAGCTGTGATCCCGAGTAGAGCCAGAATCCCGTGAAATGACAGTGATTTGTACGCCGTAACTCTCCTGTCCCCTCGTTCCCCATTTACCTCCTCTGGCCAATCTCATCTTCAAAGTCACGGTGTACTCCCTGCAGGTCAGTCCCTCTCTGGCTGGGGGACTGAAGCCCTCCTGGCTATCTGCAGAGCGTGAGGCAGAGTTGGTCACCAACCTATGCAGCAGGCCCTGCGCCATGCCGGCTGGTGCTCTGGGTTATAAGGAGGGACGTTAGCCCTTTCATTTCTGGAGCCGCAAATGTCTGGAAAGCAGGTTTAAAGTACACGTTGATGCCCTCTGTGCTAAAAGGAGGAAATCCAGAGGTGGGTTCTTGGTAGGGACCGAGGTGAGAACTCCTCCTGCTCTTGGCTCCTAAACCAGAGGAGGCTTTCAGGGGTGAGATGTCTGCTTTGGCGAGGGTGCTGCTGGGCTGGTATCAGCATGGGGCTTGCCAGTAGCTGCTCTGCTTCTGTCTTGCCACGTTATTTCCTTTGCCCTGAGCGCAAGGAGGTCTGACACAGGGTTGCTGGAGGAGGCAGGGGCTGACATTTACTCAGGAGGTGGGTAAATGGCTGCTGGGGTGCAAGGCAGAGGCTCTTGGACCATCGCCTGTGGATGGTGAGATGAGATCTGCAGGACGTGGGGGTTTAGGCGAGGAGCCCAGGCGTAACAGTGTGTGTGTGAAAACCAGTGTCAGCAACACTGCGGTGCTGTGGGTCCTGGGCTGCTTCTTCTCCGGACAGGAATTGAAGCTGGAAACGCAGATAATTTTGTATATCTCCTTTTAACACGATAGCATGTGACTCTACACTCAGACACTGTATCTGGCACACCAACGTTGTTTTCCTTCACCTCTGGCACAGTCTGATGAAGTCTTTTGGCCTGGAGACAGGACTTCTGCTCCTTGGTACTGCCTGCCTGGAAATGTGACTGGGTCCCAAGGCTAAATCTCTCTACGTATCTTCTTTGCATTCTTTAGGAAAGCAGCTGGAGAATGTTTACACACTGCAAACAGAATGTACGACTCCGACCGAGGAACCACAATCCGGTTCAACTGCATGGCAAATTTCTTGGCCATAAAATCTGGCATGCATCACAGAGGCCCTGTCTGTGTACAGATCCACCTGGCATTTGTCATAACTTCAGATCACGTCTTTAAAAAAAAATAAATGATGATGCCATTTCTTGTTCCTATCAGACACAGTTGTCATTAGATTTGTTATTAAAAGGGGATTCTTGATCATGCCATTAAAAGCGTGTCTACCTTTTCATTGGTCTCTTCTGCCCTTTATTGGTGTTGCCACATGTGGAGCAGAAATACCACCTGAATTGCTGGTACGGGACCTTGGCTACGATTGTGCTTGGGTTTCATTCCAGCTATGTGGCAGCTGTGGCCCCCCGTTCCTTCTCTGAAATCTCCCGCAGAGCTGTGCCTCAGGTTGCCATAAAATCTCCCAACAAGGTACATTACTTTTTCCCATATCACAACAACTCAGTTGGCTGCAACCAACCCCAAAACACATCCTGGCAAGGACCAGGAGCATTCCCTTGTTTCAATATGAGCATCAGTGATGCGGCTCCTGCCTTGTGCGTGTAAACAGGTATGCAAAAGCTGAGAGGTGTACAATTTGCTGGTAGCTTTTCCCTATGCCACAGTGGTGATGTTGGCTCTCTCTTCTCTTTTGGCTTGGGATTCATGCAAGCAGGCAAGGTCAGCTTCAAAGAATGCACCAAAGCAGGGGCTGTTGGTATTCATGCAAGTGTTTCTGCACCACAGACATGTTCCTTCACCATGAATCTTGTTCACAACCACACTGGAGGCAGCAGGCTCAGCTATCCACCTCCAAAACAGCATCTGTCAGAGCACAGCCTGCAGTTTTTGTAACAAAAAGAATGATGCTTTTAGGGTAGAAGCTTTGTGGTGGTACAACCTCCCCCAGGCCTCTCTGAGATTTCAGGATACGCTTTGTGTGCTCCCATTGTGCTGTTATCTTGGGCTGGGGTCTTGGGCAATCCCTGGCCACACCTGGGCCATCTTTAGCTGGACTGCTATATCAGAATGACTCAGCATCAGTTGTGGCCAGAATGGAAAATACTGGACACAACTTGAGACCCTATAAATAGCAACCCAAGGGAGACCCTTGGAGCTTTCTGGGACCGCAGCGGGCTGTGTGACCCAGCATCTCCCCCTGAACTGGGATGCCTCTCAGGGTAAATTCTGCAGGAATTGCCAGATTATCTGTTGATGATTTCGCGAGGACTCAAAGGCCTGATTTTGCACGGTTCGCCAACCATCTGTTGATGAATGCCGGCATATTGAGTGAGTAATTCATGAAACTCATGAAAAGGGAAATTTTGATCACAGGTTAACCTCTGTGCGTGTGTGTGTGTGTGTGTGCGATTTAACTCGGAACTGTTTGTCTGCAGGTGTGTGATGTGATTTAACCTCCATCTGTGTGTGCAACCCTGCTGTCAGTTTTGGGTGACCTTGTCATTCTCAAATCTTTAACAAAGTCACTATCTGGATTGTAACAAATTCCATTGAATCTCTCTGTTAAATTGGCTGATGATTAAGTGCTGTTAAGAATTACGTACCCTAATCTTGTGAAAAATATTAATAAATCCTAAATTTCTGCTAAATCAAAACTGTGTAAAAAATCATATGCGCGACAGTGATATAAAGGATTGATTGTACACATCTAATTCCTTAGATACAAGCCGTTGACCAAGTCTGGGACTATGAGTGGAGGCAGCCTCACCCAGACTCCTCTCTGAGAAGGAGTTTAGAAAGCAAGGGGGTCCTTTCTGAACCTCGTGACTCAAGGGAAGGCTTTTCTTCCTCTTTGTACCTCTTCCCTTAGACATAAACTGTTGACCAAGTTTGGGAGTAAGTCTGGATCCAGCTGCAACTAGACTTCTCTCGGAGGAGGAGTTTAGAAAGCAAGAGGGTCCTTTCTGAACCTCACGACTCAACGGGAGGGCCTCCCTAACAGCTCATCTGGCCCTATCCTCTACACAGTAAATAATCAATCTTGTTAAGTCACTGCCGCATTTATTATCAAACTTTTTAAATTGCTGTTTTAAATATTTTGCTACTTCTCCCTTGTGAGTGAAGCGCATCGGTCCATCTGAGACAAGCCTAGATGCCACAGCTGAGTAACGTTTGTGCAGTTGTCTGCGGGACCCACGCCTGGCTGGTCCATCCAGTCCGTCTGGGACCTGCCTGGGGGGTCTTCACCAAACTCCAGAGCTGGGCAGGGCCAGTGTTTTACACAACTGGACCCTTGCTCTCCTGCTTTATATGGTCTTCCCACTTTGAGCACCACCAGGATCATTACAGTATTTCACTGGCCCCATCTGTACCCCGTGCTGAGACCAGCCAGCTGGGGCTGCAGTTGGACCTGCACATTAATATGGTGGAAGTGGAGCAGAAGCAAACCAGTAACTTGGCATGGTTTGACTTTTAATACTCTCTGACAGTCTGACATTGAAGCTGAGGACAGCTCCTACAACTGTCGTTTCACCATCTGTAAGTTGCCCAGTGGCTACCGTGTGCAGACCACATCCAGGTATGTGTAGTACAGTTTCTTACCTAGGTTTGGGAAGGGGTGGTGGAAGAGGGAACAGGGCAGCTACGAAGGATCATTTTCATCCATTGGTAACTTTTGTACCTCGACGGTGGCCGAGCCCTGGCACAGGCTGACCAGAGAGGTTGTGGAGTCTCCCTCTCTGGAGATATTCAGAGTCCACCTGGACGCGACCCTGTGCAACTGCTGTAGGTGACCCTGCTATGGCAGGGGGTTGGACTGGGTGATCTCCGGAGGGCCCTGCCAACCCCCACCAGTCTGTGTGATTCTGTGATTCTGTAGGTCCATACTCCTTCACCACCTTCACCTGGGCACCTTTACTGAGCACTCTGCAGGCAGGATTAGACACAGCTTACAGAGGGCCGTCCTTTGTAGCCTGACGCAGGTAGTACAGGGCTCACACCACATTACTTGGCTAAACATGCATAAACTGACAGCTACCTTGCAGGCACCCAGCAGACGTCTGCTGGCAAGTGGGTGTTAGGTTCTGTGGGTCCCTGAAATAGGGTCATTCTCCTGGTGCTCAGTTGCCATCTCAGTTTCTCTGCTGCTTTTTTGGAGGGTTTCGTCTGTGAGTCCTTCTGCTGCTCAGTGTCACCATCTCAACCATTTTACTTTTGCTTGTGTTTTTGGTTTTCCTTGCTGGGTTTGCTTTAGCTCATGGACTCTTTCACAACTGTCTTTCCCACAACCTAGAGATATTCTTGTTAAACTCGAACCAGGGTTTGGCATCAAATCTGGTCCTTAGCTCCCAGATGCCTGAACCCTGGGCTGAGGGGTTTGAGTTGAGCTATCAAAAATAAGAGCTAAGACACCAGTAAACACAAAGGCATTTATGCATCCTGTCCCCATGGAATGGGACGTGAACTGAGCTTGACTCTACAACCATCTTTTGAGTTTCCTTTGAGCTACCTTGGGTCTGATTCAGGTCACTTTGTGTGTAGCTATGCCCATAGTTCTACGCATGTGCCCTTGTTAATGCCATCAACACTAACATGCTTCACTTATAGCTTCATGGACTGGATTTCTCTGCTTATCTGTGTAAAGTTCCCTTTCTTGTCTTACCAAAGGACATGGATTTACAGCTAACCAGACCAGAGTTTCAGAGGGATGGAAATCAAGGGATGGCAGACAGTATGGGAGAGAACGCATCCTGGCAATGTCCAAATAATGACCATGTGGCCATTATCCAAGGATTTGGGAAGAAGAAGAAGAAGTAATAGTAAGAAAGATGAATGCTTGGGAGGTTTTCACAAATCCTAGTGGTAAGGTAGAACCCAAATGTTCTTGGCTGTAACAGCTGGTGGCTGTGCTAGCATGGAGGTGATCGTTTTCTGCAGGAAGAGGCATTGCTATTTCACATGCCAGATTTAGACAGGTTGTAGTGATACTGTACTGAGCGCTTTGCATTTCAGACCATCTGTCAAAAAACAGGTTTTAATTCTGAGAACTCACTATATTGGGGAGTTTGATGGGATTTAGAGCTGAAGAACATGAGCATGGAATCACTTTTAGTAGAGGAACAAGTATCAGGAGTTCATATTTGGAGGGAAGAGAGAAATTACCCCAAGAAGAGCTCTGTACACAATTATATTTTAACATGACGCAAAGGACTTGAGTGCTTTGAAGTGGATCTCTTGGTGCCTTTTCCCTGAGGTGAGCACGCCAACATGAAAAAGACTTCGCACTTCTCGAACAACATCATTGCACCTTGAAAAGAAACTAAAAGAAGGAAACTGAGAGCAGCTAGATAAGGAAAGGTAACAATTAAAGGGTTTATAAATAGCTTTCTGTCCAGCTCACTGTGTGGTGAGGTCTTCCTTTTCCTGCTCGCTCTCCCCAGTGTTTTCAAAGGGCTCCCTGGCTTGCAGCCAACTATCTACAGGACACCCAAGTCCTGTGAAAATGTCTCTTTAGGTCTCTTCTTGGATCCAGGAGCATGGCCGGTGTCTGCTCATGCTTCAGGCTCCAGCTGATGGGGGCTATTCCTCCCTGCCCATCACCAGTGACCCCCAGGCAGGCTCAGTTGCTCTTATGAACGATGCTCCCAGGAAACTTTTTCCCCATAGAGTCCCACTTGGCCATCCCCAAGGCATGAGGAGGGAGAATGAGTCTGATCCCAAGTGTCTTGGCAGTTGGACCACGATTCCCATTTCATTAACACCTCTCATAAATGGCATGGTAAATGCAAGCCAATTCATAAAGCAGATTTACTCACTGCTACAAAAAGTGCGCAAAGCAAGTCCGCCAGCCGCTGGTATGGATTGCAGAGATCAAGTGGTGCAGAAATAAAGCAAGCTGAGTCAAAAGAAGAATTGGATTTTGCAGAGAACAGATAGTAAAATGGTATTCAGCTTCATGAATAGATAAAAAACAGCAACAAAAAAAAAAAAAAGAGAAGGCACAGGCAGGAATAAGTGTGGCCACTGCCAGTGAAGATGGTTAGGTATTAAACTAAATGTGGCTCAAATCACTGGTTAAAATAGTGTTTATGAGGCATTAATGCTCCCAGGCAGCAGAAGGAGGAGATGGGGAGGACACAAAATTCAAATTCACTTTGTCCTAGTTTCATGACTGTGGTTGGGACTGAAATCTCTATTTGAAACACTTGAATAAATGCTAAAATACCTCATCTATCATCATCATGGTCTAACACACCAAATGAGTGCTTTGTCCGAGATTTCAGATAATAAAAACCCTACAGGATAAGAATATAATTTGTACCAATGTGATTTTCTGGAAGCTGGTGTTGTTTGTTAGGCAAATATAGTGGCTGCTTTTTTTTTTTTTTTTTTTTTTTTTATCGTTTGTTATATTATATATT
>NW_009596609.1:126250-128151 GCF_000690535.1 Cariama cristata
AAACGCCCTCTTTCCACATGTATATGCTGAGCTGCCTTGTTCACAGGTGACAGCTGCCCACCCACCCACACCCAACCCCCCTGAGCCCCAGGAAACAACTAAGCCAAGCTGTGATAAAGTGGCCCATGATAATCCAATTAGGAGCAATGAAGAGCAGCAGAAAGCGTAGTCTCCTTTGGGTACACCAACCTGACAGGAGAACACCATCAGCTCCTCTCAGCTTTGAAGAGCTGCGAAAAATTGGTGAGAGTGAAGAAAAGAATAAAAAATAAATACTTGTTTGGAAAGATGTTGCTATGATGACAGATTTTATTCTTTCTCCTATAGCTAAAAGAAAACACAGTTGACTTTACTGCAGGATCTAAATCCATAGAAAGAAACACTGGGATCTAAGAAGCTCCTTAAAGGCCATGTCAGGAACAGGCCAACGAAAATTAAAGCTGAGCAGCATCAACTAGGAAACTGAGAAATATTTCAGAACCGCATGGACCCGCTGCCAGTAGGAGGGGTTGCCGGAGGGGCTTCATCACCCACTGGTGAAAGGAGAGGTCCTCTGGAAGACGTCTTTGTCAGATGGAAGGTGCCAGGTACAGCCTTGGCTGAGGCACTCTGTCAAGTGCGAAGGCAAGCGGAGAAAGAAACTAAAACAGGCTGCTCTGACTGGAATGGTTTCAGGAAATATGAAAAGACAGGTTTGGAGGAGGAGGCGATATCTTCTCTTGGACCAGCTGGTATAGCTGGAAAGACCAAAGAGGCTACTGGGCAGAGGATCCCTGCTGAAACACAGGGTAGAAAAATCAAAAGTGAAGTCTTGGTCAGCTGAGATAGGAGCTAGAGGATGCTTAGGTTTAAATGAGAAAGTTGGTGGAAGGAAGGTAATTAGTGTAGGAAGGTGATCAGTGCAGGAAGGCAGAGCAGACCTAGTGCGGAAGATCTGGTGCTGTATGGTGAAGGCAGCTCCCCTGGACACTCTGCAGCTTTGCTTTACTCCTTTTGGGGAGGAACCGGTTGGGAATGGCCTGGGAGGGTGCGGGACAGGAGGATGGAGCTGTGGAGCTACTGGGACATGATGAGCACACAGAAACGTGGGCAGAGAAATGCGGGCACGGCAACTGTTAGCCCTCGCTTCACCCACTTGGTAATTACCTACGAATCACTCTCAGCATCCAGTCTCCCCATCTCCTCTTTCAGTGGAAGAAAGTATGTGATTCTGCATCCTTTCATTCCCACACCTTTACTGTCTGCACAGGCTTTCCAAAAAATAGCATTCCAGCCAGCGTTAAAGTCTGCTCCAAACTCCCCAGGCAGCATTGCGTGACTTTTTGGTGTAAAACCCTGGCACTTCATTTAATATACAGCCTGTCAGGGCACTAACGGGCGTTCGCTGCCTGCGCCTGCTGCCCATGCACCTTCTGCGTACGGCCCAGGACCTCATTTCAGCTCAGGCCTGTGTCACCCATCCCTGTCTGAGCTACATTAGATATGTCCTTATCTCCAGCCCTGGCTGCTGCATGGACCTTGGACCTGCCTTGGAGCTTTGTCTCCAGCCCTGTCTCCTGCTCCAGACAGGGCTCCCTGGAGGAACCCTGGTCCCGGTTCAGCCCCTCGCTGTGTCTGGGGCTGTCGATGGACCCTGTCCCACCCTCAGCTCTGTGGCCATGCTGAGACCCCGTGGGACTGTGCCCTGTTGGGGAGGGCATGGCCAGCACTGGAGCCCCCCCGGTTCCTGCCTCGTCCCCTCCTTGTGCTGTCGTGCTGCTCCCCGAACCAGTGGGTTTGTGTCTTCAGCTCCCTGGTAACGTTTTGCTTCACACAGGATTATCCTCTGCGAGTGACAGTGATTTAATCAGATAGTATCTCACCCCAGAAGACATTTGATCCTGCCTGGACTTACCATTCCT
>NW_009596609.1:128182-132772 GCF_000690535.1 Cariama cristata
TTTCTTTCCCTGGCTGAAGGAGTAGTTTGGGTTTGCCTTTCCCTCAGTAAAACACAGCCTAATTATTTGGGCTGAATCTCTGCCCTGCTACAGTTTCTCAACAGCACTGGTGAGATGAAAATGTAAAGAAAATAGTCCCATAAGAGGACCGTAGGAAGGAGCATGAGACAGGTCTGTGGGGTCTGACTAGGGAGCAGTTGGGATGTGACTGTGGGCTGTGGAACCACGATCACATGTGGCAGAGGACGCAGAAGTGGCTCACATCGTTTCACATTAAAGCAGGATCAATGTTCGTATTTCTGACAGGCAAGAAAAGAAGCTTTGGCCAGAACCAGGTTACTTACAAAATAGTTGTCACTTGTTTGTGTAACCGAGCAAAATGGCTGCACACAAGACAACTGCAAGTAATGGGAAGTCTAGGAGTCTTGTTAATGTGGCACCAAGTCCAAATGGCATAAAGTGACTTTCTTCTAACACCAAAGATCTTCAGGACCCCCAGGACCTCTTTGTTGGCTGCTCCTCTGCTTTCTCCAACTGAGCTACAAAATCTGGTGCGCCCGTGGCCGGCCAAGAGCATTTGGATGCAGTACGGTGCGCCTTAGATTGATACTGCAGGCATCCTCACCTGACTTTGTTCGACTCTGTAGGACCTCGCTGTCCAAACAGCCTTTGCAAATAATAGAAAAAAAATGGAGATTCCCCGTGTGTGGTGTATCTCCCTCCTGCAGGCATCCCGGCCTGTGATGAGCTGCAGTTAGACGGGGACACCTCTGCCCTCTGAGAGCAAGGTTAGTCTAGCTCATCGGCTCTGGTGGACACGTATTTTCACGGCATAACTTGGAGGGAAGGGAGGATTTTAGGGTCTGCAGCTTTCCCATAGGAGAAAAACACCATTTAAGCACCAACTGATCAGATCTCCAGCTGCTCTGCAGCAGTTGAGATACCCGCAGGATGGCTCTATTTGCTAAAGGAGCAAATCTACTCCATCGCTACTTTCACCATCCAGCCTATTACAGCTCCACACAAGGTGTTAATTGAAATTACTGCTGGAAACAGAAAAGCCAGCACATTAGTGACTGAGTCACTTAATAATCTTCCCTCTCAACAAGTAGTTGGCATCCCAACAAGGAGAAAAAAGAAAGATTGCAGAAGAAAATCGTACACATGTGAAGTACGAAGTTAACTCTTCTTTCCAGCTTTATACGTGAAAGCAGCAGCAGAGGAGTCCACCTGCTCTCACCACTGCTGGGCAAGTGCAAGCCATTTGAATTGGGTCCTGGGTCTAATTAACCAAGTGGTAGGGCATATTCAGTCACACTGCCTGCACACTTGGTGGTCATTAACTAAATCTGGTGACTGGTTAAATGAACACGTTTGGGTTACAGAAACACCGCAATCAACAGATGTACATTTTAAGCAATTGCAGTATGAACAGCAGAGCCCCAGGAGTTGCAGAGCAATCACCCATAACCTCATTTCTGATGGGGAGGTTGAAGCTGCTTTGCAGTTTAAATATGCAACAGCATGTCAGTGAGGCTTTCTGTTCCTTGCTTTTAGAAGACCAGTGTTGAAGAAAAACAATTTGTCCTTTAGTTCAACTTCAGCTTAAACTGTAACCCTGGAGGCACAGCATTGTCAGATGTCCCTGCTTCACTCCTGTGTGCTTCCTTCATGCTCATCCTAGGCTAAGCACCGAAATGGTTCATTGCAAAGAGTGGGGCAGCGCATTAGTTAAACACGGGCGACCAGGAATGCTGTTGAAAAGAGCAAAGATCTCCTAAGGTCACAGCATGGCATCCTCTGCCTTGTAAGCGTGAGCCCGGTGTTATCCTGCTCAGCGTGCTTTGCACCCTTGCAGCATTTAACATCTGGGCAATGCTCACTCTGGGCATTCTACCACAGCAGGAGGCCTTACAAAAAACTTTTTCGGACTTCTTCATCTCTACCTGCCGCTGTACAGCCCTTTCTTGCTACCACTGTGCTGCAGGGACTGGGGCAGGTGGTCACCAGCCGAGGCAGGGCAGGCAGGCAGCTCTCGGCAGCGCCTGGCAGCAGGCAGCACTCGTACTTTGTCCGTGCCCAGCCTCTTGATGTGCCTGCATCCCAACACCAAACCTCACCGCTTTCTAGGTGGATGGCCAAATTAGAGCTGCTTTTAAGCAAAGCATGTCCCAGGACAACAACGTGGAGAAAGGTGCGGGGTGATGCATCAGCATCCATAAACACTCAGGACTGCAGGGTTGATGGAGGAAGGAGGATGCAAACTGTGAGGAGAGAGGTACAGAGTGTGAAGATGCAGCAGGAGATAACCCATAGCAAGCTGTCAGTAGCTGTGCTCCTTTCACGTGCACCCTGCAAAGGGGTTGTAGCCTTTGGACAGGCAATAGGGTTCTGCCCCTGCTTGGTACATGATGGACTGCTCCCTGAACCTGTCGGTGTACGGCCCTCTGGTATGTGATATCCCCAAGGGCTGCCCCATGGGTCCAGAGCATTTGCTGCGAGGGAAGCGTGCCCACGTCTTGTACCCAGAGCTGGCGAAGGGTGTTAAGGAACTTGCAGGAAAGGGTCCTGCAGACTTTCCAGACAGAGTCAGGGTAGAGCTGCTTCTCTCGCTGCTTCCAGTTTTCTCTTCTCATCCCTTTCCCTAAGCTTGCTCAGTTGTGGAGCCAGGAGTTGTGTCTATCTTGTCTTGAAGTGCCTCCAGCCAGGTCTCTGCTGGCCACGGGAGAGGCTGTACACCTCCTGGCAATTTTGGCAGGCCTGGGGTACCTGGAACTGCCACTTCTGCTGGATTTTTTTGTTCCTGGCTCACAGACTGGGGACTGTTCTTTGAACCATGTTGGTTGTGTGAACCAAGCTGTGCCAGCCCTGATGCCACATCTCCCCTGCATTTTCCAGGCATTGTTTCTACAACTCTTCCAATAATTCAGCAATTTTTCTGCTCCCTGCCGCTCTGAGGTCAAAGCTTTTGCCCAGCAGCTGTGTGATATACAACTGTGTGTTACACACCTTTGATGACCAACCACCTTTCAGCCTCTCAGTTGCACCATCTATTCTTGTTCCTCAGTGGCTCCAGCTGAATAAAGAGCTCATTTCCTTGGTTAAGTGCACAAGAAGACTGGAAATTCACATTAAAGACCCATCTCTTCCAGGAAACCACCCCCTGGAGCAGGCAGTGGAAGAACCACGATGCAAGGCCCATGCAGTGTTGGCAGCAGAGGCTGCACACTCGCTCCATTGGCTGTTGCACCGGTCCCCAGAGCACACCGACACTTAGCTGTGACCTTGCAGGAGGACATCGTGACCCCTAACATGGCAAATGCAGCCTTTCTGCGTGCCAGCGCTGCAGCTTTCATCACTTTCCTTGCATGTGTTCTGGGAAAACACTTTCCCAGGTGGAGAAAGGAACTTTGTGGGGAAATATTTTCACTTTTCCATCCTTTGGAGAACACTGGTGAGCAGGTGGCCCTCACCCACAGCCCACCCTTTCACCCCAGAGTGCTCACCTCTCTGTTTGCATCTATCCAGAGACTCATCTCTCTTCTCTTCTGGCCACCCTCTCCATACCCCCTGCTCCCAGGTCAGGACTTGACACAAACCATACTGAAAAACACTTAGCTGATGCACAGCAACCAGGCTTTGGTGTCCCTGGGCATCCCTACAGAGTGGGTCACCCCACAGCCTCCTTTCCTAATGCGGATCTCCCTCTCAAAAACTGCAACAGGAGGAAAGGGCTCTAAAAAGAGAAGGCACTTTGTGCCGGGTCCACTTGCAATGGACGTGTTGTGTGCACGCAGGATAATTTCTTTGGCTTTACCCCAAATAGAGAGTTTCACTGTGACTTTGGACAACCTTTCAGCAAGGTCTCAAAGTCCAACGAAGTGGCTGTATGAAAAGCCATGGGAAGTTGAGCTCCAAGGACAGAGACTGCTTTTCAAGCCCATCTTGCTGCTCCTTGCTACATAGTTGCTCTGAATGAGCAAACTCCACAGAAAAGATGAAATTTGAGGATCTCTTGCTGGAAATTGGTGGCTTCGGCAGATTCCAGATTATAATTTTGTTTATCCTCTGCCTCCCAAGAATTAACCTTCCCATGCATTTCCTGCTGCACAATTTTCTTGCCGCTACCCCGTCTCATCACTGTGCAATTCCACACCAAGAGGCATTTGTGAACCTCACCATGGAGGAAGTTCTGCTCATCAGCATCCCTCGGGAACCCGACGGCACTTTCAAGTCCTGTGAGATGTTCTCGCAGCCTCAGTTTCACCTGCTGCTCAATTCCTCTCTGCAACCAGAAAACAACTCCATATTCCAGCACTGCCAGCACGGATGGGTCTATGACCACTCGCAGTTCACCTCCACCATTTCCACCCAGGTAATGCCTGGCCTGTGATCTAGCCGAAAATGAAATTAGCTCAGTGTCTGGAGAAGCAGATGGAGAGGTGTTCACTGGGTGTACAGAATCAGAGGGGCACCTTTGCATTTTAACCAGTGGAAATTACTTGTTTAGAGAAGAATTCCTGGGATGGGGAAGCTCTCTGAAGCTCAGAGTTAGAAGCAAACTTTTATTATTATTATTATTATTATTAT
>NW_009596610.1:0-22440 GCF_000690535.1 Cariama cristata
TTTTTTTTTCTTTACTTAAGCATCCTCTGCTACTTAGTACTAAGAGCTATTAAACCCGAGATAATCAAAAGAGCTGCGTGTAACTCAGGAGGCAATAGCGAAAGCTGGACCTGGTCATCAAGGCTGGCCCCTATGAAAGAGCTGCACCTACAGGCAAGTTTCTTTTGCAAGGTGGCAAACTGCTTACCAGTCCAGCTGCAGAAGGGCTGTAGGTGATGCCTTAATGATGTATGTGGGGTAACAGGAACATCAGAAATGCTCAACTCTGCCTTTTTTTTCCCCTCCTCTTTTTCCTTCCTACATTTGCTTTTCCACTAATTTAAAAATGCCAGTCTGTTACCTTTTTAGTGGTTAGAGGAATTAACAGTGCTCGTAATTTAACGGGCATGTGCCAGGTTTCATGTTAGTAGTCGAAACTTGAGGGTTGGAAAGTAGAAAAAGATTCGTAAAGCTGGAAGACTGGCAGACAGCCGTGCCTTCAACGAAGCACTCCTGAGACAACAGCGAAACATCAAACAGCATTTTGGCTGTAGACATGAAGAAGCACTGCACATGTATATACGAGAGGCCAGTATTTATCGCTTTGTTTCAAAAAAAGACTGCGCTAGACATCCTAACGGCAAGATTTAGTGTGTGTGTGTGTGTAGGAGGCAGCCTCATAGTTTCCAGTCGTTCCTTTGGAGCTGTATTTGAAATAGGTGATTTGAATTATTAGACAATTAAAATTTTGGATGAGTCTATAGCTACTTGGTGAATAATGCAATATGAATTAAATTTGATTGGTTTCTCTCTCTCTTTCTTTAAAAATGCATGCTGTGGGCAAGGGAGTGAGCAGAATATCCCTGGAAGGAAATCTCATTCTTCTACATCGTAGAAGAGGTTCACAAGATGCCTTAGAAAAATGGCCAACCTGCCAATACCCCACGGAGTCCTGACATCTCTGTGTGATGTGGAGGAGCAAAGGCTGTGCCTGGGCACCCTCCTGCTCGAGCAGTCCTTCCAGTCGTGTTCCCTTAATCTGCTGTAAGGCCACAGCACGCAGGAATGGTCTCTGAACATGAGACGGTCTGTCTCTTTGATTAAGTAATTTTAAAATTAGCAAGGATATGGTGAAAAGTCAACCCGTTCCTGGTCATGGTTCTTTTTCCTGATTCCTCAAGTAAAAATGAAGGCTAGTTGCATATTTCACCTCTTCTTCCCCCCCCCCTCCAGTATATCTGTAGCCTTGCAGCTTGACCCCTTTTTTTGGAAACTAGATAATGAAATCATTTTGAAATGTAATCGTGCTTTTTGTAAATACATAATCTTTAATTTTAGTTACAGTGTAAAACTGTGAAATTACAGTATCTTAGTTTTACAAAGCCACAGTTCAAAAAAAATTGATTTAAAAATATTTATTTTATTCCCTTTATTATATAGCCATTTAGTTAATATATTTTAGATTGTTTTATGCTACTTTTGTTGAGCGTGGTAACCCTTTTCCCCTGAATTAGTACAACCTCCATGTAAAAGTCTGATCCCATGGTTCTCTTCCGCTGTGAACTGCAAAGAGGTGTAGCTTCGAGAAAACTGCAGAGAGGTATAGAGGATATTTTACTAACGCATGGTGTACAAGAGTACCTAAAGCTCTTTGGTCGTAAGGCAGCAGCACTGTGAGTCAGAGTTGTGTATGTTCAGCTGAAAAATCACAAAGAAAACTCTGTGAAAATACCCGAACCTACTTTTTAAAGCTCTGTCTTTAAATGGCTCTGTCCAGGGAGGTGAGTGGCATTGCAGCGGGCACGGAGTGCCACTGGGATGGTGCAAAGCCCATGGGCGAGCTCACCCCGACCTGCCTGTTTGCGGGCACTGGCTCTTGTGTTGTGCGCTCAGCAGCTCAGCTTCCCCTCTGCAGAGGGGGGAAGCCTTGTTTATCTCCTAGGAGATGGAAAACCAATTTCTACTTCCTGATGAGAAGCTGACAGGCTATTTGACTTAACAAGAGAGGCAGGCAGCGTGATTGGGAAGAGGGCAATTGCATGCCATAACATACCAATATAAATGCAATTTATTTTGCATGTGCGATATAGCTCCAGGCACACATTTTGGGGCACGTGAGAATTTTTTGCATGCTGAAATGTGAGCTCTGAATAGCAAAAAGAGGCAAATTTGGCATCTGGACTGTGTTTATAACCTTGGTTTTATTTTTACTGTAATTGCTTAGCATGCTTTTATAAATGCTTCTACCATATTTGTGGGGCAAAGCGCAGAGAAGCTGAAAAGATCAGGACAAGTGAACTGTTAACTCTGGATCTGTCTTGTCCCAGAGTTCTGCCACGTGGCCGAGGCTGCTATTCTGGTACCACCTTTGCCGGGGTCCTGTCCCGGAGCAGCTCTCCTGAGCTCCTCGCTTCTGCTGAGACGGAGCAGCTCAGTACCAACTAACCTGACTAGTTGTCAGTCGCATAATGTGTCGGCTGTAGGGAAGAATGGGCATCAAATGGGTCTAAACCCCCATTCTTTGTTCTCATTGTTTGCTATTCTAGCTGATTGATCGTTTATATGAGTTCATTGTGAACATCTGTGTGTTTTTAATGCCATGTGTCAGGGCATCGGCAGCGTTTACAGTGTGGTTGCTAATCTGTGAACCCAGGTTCCTTTTTAAAAGGCAGGTCCCCTGTGAGCCCAGCTGTAGGAGCGAGTCACAGGCAATGCAGTAAAATGGGGTAATAATGAGCAGGATTGGCTGATGTACCTGTAAGGTAAATTCTATAAATAGATTAATGGAATTTGGCTTGTATTTCAGTGTTTTGCTATGACTCTGTCTTCCCTTATCAGAAGTAGTGATTAGAAAGCAAGGAAATAAATAATCTGAGAGCCTGATAACGGCGTTCTGTGCTACTTCATGGCCTTTCATGTGTGCCAAAGGGTCCTTGAGCTCTGGAGCAGTCCAAGGCAAAGGTTCTGTTTCTCCCCTGCCCAGCCACAGGATAACATGCTTCTCCATTAGAAGCCTGGGTCAGGGCTTGGTTCTGCTTGGACCTTGGTGAACACAGGTGTAAGAAAACATTTCTTCGAAGTTTCGTGTTCTTTTGAAGCCTTTAAGAGATTACCGTTCGCTGTAATCTAGAGACAAGAAGGTCTTCCAAAAGGACAAAGGAAAGAGAGAGAAATCAAAATACCTCTTGCTCATCTGTAATCAGACGAGATTAACGTCAGTGCTCACAAGTGATAATTGTGTATATAGAGGCTGCATTTGTGGGTTTCAGATGCTGTAGGTGATGCTCTTAACACACGACATTCATTTATGGTGTAGATTTAATTAGTAGGACGTCAATAAGACTTGTTTATTAAAACTTCATGTTTCACAGGGTAAAATCTGGATTGTGAATGAAATTTTGAGCAGTTGGAGGCCAAGAGGTTCGAGACAGGCTGCCGAGCTTGTAGGGTTTGGCACACCTGATCAGCCCCATCTGCTGCAATGATCCTGGCTGTAAGGTGGCGGCTGTTTCTGATGGGCACTGCAGATCCTGCAAAAATACCCCGTACCAAGTGTGAGTTTTTAGCAGTACATCAGCAATGGGGAGCCTGCCACAGCTTTAATACTCTTCTCTTCAGCAGATGTCTTCTTTGTGGTAAAGCCTCAGAAAGTGAAGGACCAAGAAGGACAGTGAAGGGAAAAGGCGAACAGGTTCATCTGTGTGAAGCCAGCCTGCCAGGAGCTGGGTCAGGGCTCGGCCCCTGGCTCTCAGGGGGGCTGCAGTGCGGAGTGGAGCTTGCCAGGCTGTTTTTGGTTCCTGGCTCACATTTCTCTGTACATGTGGATACTGTCCTTCCCCAGCTGGTGTCTTTGGCTCTGGTGTTAGCTGCACCCATGTCTTCTTAGAGCGGAAGATTAGTTTGCTACTGTCAGTGTTAAATAGGACTTTGAGCTCGAGTCTCAAAGGCTCCAAAGGCACTGACAAAAGAGCTTTCAAATCTGCCCTTCCAGTTTTCGAAATCCAAATGCAGCTCAGCTAGAATTGATCTGTACCAATTTCCCTTTCAGTTTCTTCTGCTTTCAGCCAGCTCCTACAGATTCAATTCCAGCTTTTGTTCTCAGCTGATTGAGCTGGGTTGATGTGGCCGCATGCTAATGCAGCGTTCTAGATAGAGCAGATGTGCACCCGCTCGCTTTCCGGCTGAGGAGGAATTCAGCCTTGGAAGGTGCGTGATCTGGGCTTGGACTTGCCTGAGCACAAATCCGAGTAATGAATTAGTCATCAGACACAGAATTCATTTCGCTGGGGGCACAGAGAAGGAGGCTGATACAGCCCAGCTGTCAGTCAGGAATTGCTGATGCAGGAGCCCTCGCCAGCTGAGAACGTTCCTCTGACCCTTGCCAGTACAGTAAGGCTAGGTTGCCAAATCCTTTAGTTTGGTATTTCAGCAGTAACACAAGTGACTTATAGCGTGTGCTTAAAGGCTTTGGCCTCTTTATCTAACTTATGTAAAAATGTTAACTGGCTATTTTGAAACCAAAGGCAGCAGACCTTAATTGTAGCAACGCCACATTCTTCTACAGGTGAGGCAATCTTACTGAATCCTATTTGTGTGGTAAGCAGGGTGTGCCGGAGGGGTTTGCCACCCTCCCTCCATTTCAGGAGTGATTTCATGGTTATTGAGGCACATGGGTGATAATGGGGTGCGTTTGGGAAGAGATGTTTCTGCTCCATCACCACCTTATCACCTTGGCTGCAATTCTCGCTTTGTTTTCTGTTTTCCTCTCTTGTTAGTGTCCAGCTATAGCATGTGGCTCATGGTGGCTGGTCTTAGGTATGATAATTATTTTCTGAAATGTTTGGAAACTTTACTTATCAAATACGGAGGAGAAATTATAGCCTTGTGGGCTTTTTTGTACCTGCCTAGACCAGTGCCTGTTTGAGACTTTCACTTATGTGCACTGTTTTACACTTTAGAGTGGGTAAAATAGGCTAGTGTCAGTATTCTTTTCCTGCCTTATGAAGAGTTGCCGTTATGGCTCCTAGCCAGCCTCTCAATTTTTCTGTTACCTTTGCTGGACAAACACCATGTGCAGTAGCAGATAAATGAGTGATTCTCTGCTGTAGCAAGGGGAAGTGGCACAAGAACCTCAAGAAATTTTATTTTTTTTTTTTTAAATACTGAATAACGATGCCCAAGCCTTCCAAATACTAGCTTCCAGTTTGCCTTAACTTTCTGGTACCCGAGGGGCTTGATTTTTATTAATTCCTATACTGAATTGTGGTGGAAGTGTAAAATTAAAATATTGCAGAGGGATTTATTCTGAATATTGCAAGAAGTGGGGATTTACATGAAACTACACTTTATACTTGCACTCTTTTCTCTGAGTATTTTGCACTTACTTCAGCAAGATCATGTTGGAGTTTGAGAACGGTCTTTTTGTCAAAGCATAGTCTGGAGAATGAAAGTGTTCAGTTTCTGGTGCTGTAATGTTGCTGTATAATCCCTTTATACCAATTACAGGACATCCCACTTGAAATTTTCTAAAATATATTAAAAAAAACAAACAAACAGAGAGAGAGGAAGAAACTTAGGCATAATGTTAAGTACCACAACTTCCTTGAGTTGTCTTGCAAATATCCATCAGACCTTACAGTCTTCACGTGGTTCTGCTGTTGTGAGGTTTTTAAACAGAGGAAGTAAAACCTGAACTTCTCAGAGTATTAACTGATGTCAGTACAGGTTTTCATCTTTTAGGAGTAGCTTGTAACTGTAACCCAAATAGGTGGTATTATTTCAATTAAATTTTTTTCAGATGACGATATTTGGCTCTAACGGAATGGAAAAAACTGCCACTATGAGTTCTCTTCCCATTCTTATGTTTACTTTTTCCAGCCCTTTGGCTAGGCTAACAGAATATATCTTGGACTGCTTGAGAACTGGCGTTTTGTCATTCTCTGTTTTTCAATTTTAAGTTTATTTACAGAAATTAGCCAAAATGAGGAAGTGCTTGAAGTACCATGCTTAGTTGCTTGAGTGTTATGTTGTGTATGGTCAGAGTTGGTGACTTCTCTATTTTTAAAAGTGTTTGAGTCTTATTTGTGGATTTAGATTTGGTTTGGGTCATCGTTTCATCATGCTGTTCTGTTTTTAATCTTTCAAGACTTGCATTGAAGAGATTTTTTTTCATACTAAGTTGCTTCTGATTTTTTTTTTTAGTTAGAATTCAGTTCTGCTGTGTCGGAAGTGAGTGCAGCTGCTTCGCACTTGCAGCTTCTGGATTACGCAGCGCTTTGTGTTTTGCATAACATTGCGCTGATCTTCGTTGGAAAGTTAATTTATCTAGATCTTCAGTTTTTCCTGTTGGAGGGTGACAAGAGGTTATTTGAACTGAAAACAAAGGCTCAAATGGCTATTGGAAACCTAAACAAACTAGGGAGCATGCCATCTGAGAGAGAGTTTGCTGGTTTGTTGTTTTTTTTTATCCAGTGCCTCTCTTGGACACCAAACTTAGTGGAATTATTTGTTGATGGAGAGGAAAGTTCATACTTTGGTTGCAAAAAATGTGGCTCTTTCTGAGAAGAAGCAGAAGAAAGGAGGCAGCGTCCACTCTCTGGTTGCATAGCTCTGGGGTGCACCGCGTCTGCCCGCCGACCTTAAATTCATCTGCTGCGCTTTCCTTCAGTGTTGGGGGGGGGGGAAATTGTCTGTGGGCTATTTAATAAGTGTTCTGTACATAGATTTATTTACAAATATTCTTGATCTTTAGTTAAGGAATTCAGCTCTGTGACGTGTTGCTCGGTGCTCGCTTTGAGGCTCGGGAGGCTGCAAGAAGATGACTGCCTGCAGAATTTGATGGCTCCGCGCATCTGTCTGTTTAAAACAAGCGGTTTTGGAGCTGATCAAAGCGGGAGGATTATGCTGCTGCCATGGAACTAAACTGGCGAGGGGGAATAAGTGGCAGCTCTGAAGCAGGCCTACCTGAACTGACAGGCTCTTTGTTGTCAACAGGCTAATGTGAATAATTTTATTTTTTTGTGTTTTCTTTAACAGAGGTGTTGTTCATTCTGTTGGAATCTTTACTCTTGAATTTCAAAACCCAAGCAACCGGGTTACTTTTCGCAGAAAGCTGTATTGTGTATAGTTTCATACGCAGTGCATAGTTTATCTTCACCGAGCTGTAGGAAATACAGGGCGTCCTCTGTGGATGTGGGTTTTCAGAACGCTTCTCTTATTAAGAGGGATTTTGTTTTGCACGCATGTATTAATAGTCTGACTGTAAAACCTGCATGGAGACTGATATGTCTGTCTTATTAAGCAGTATATTTATCCCAGAAATGAAGCATATGAAACTAGCAACATGTTACAGATTACAGTTGCCTTTTGTGCTATAGGTAGGCAGTCAGGTTGTGTCTTTTTCTCTCCGTACGCTCCTGATTTTATAACTTACCAGATACTCTCACCTAAATGGCATTTATTTAGGTAGCTATAGTCAAAGGCAGTCTTTTTGCTCTCTCTCACTAGTACAGCTTTTTATTCATCCAAAGTGCACCTGTATGTATATGTATGTATGTATAGTATGTATGTATGTATATGTATGTATGTATAGTAAGTATTTAAATTCTTAATTTAAAAAGAAATAACTTTTAGAGTAAATAAATTTTTTCACATGTTCTGCACTTAAGCATTTTCATTCGTGGTTTTTTTACAATTAATCTATGCATGTAAATTGAAAATTATTTGCGAAAAACCTGATTTTCCCAGGTTGAATTGAAACTCATGCAAGTCTTGAAGTTTCTGTGACCTGTTAGTAATAAAATAAATAAATGAACAGCACAAACTTTGATCTAATGGTTTAGGAATTCAATCTGTGGAAATGCTGGTGGTCTCTGTGCAGAAAGAGCCAGTTGAAGAACTAAACCAGCTGCTCTTAGCTGTGGCCTCTTCTTTGTGGATGGTGAGGTTCTCGTCTCTTCTCTCTCATTGTTATTTTATTTCAAGTTAGAAAACCAATAAAAAGTTGAAGACTTCCCTGTTAAATCGAGAGTAGGAATACATCAACGTGTCAACTACAATCTGTTTCGAGTTACTGCTCCTGTCAAATTGGTTACGTTGACAAAGTACAAGTAGCATTTGTGATATCGGATGACTTTTAAAGGCAGATTTTGTTTAATAGCTTTCTCTTGTCATTTTATTATAGCTTTCTCCATACTCCATAGCGAGGAGTTTTATGACTGAAATAGGAGTTGGTGTCTAAATCTTTGACAAGCTGATTTTGAGTCTGACTGTATCTTGCTTTTATAGACTACAATATTTCTTTTATATTTTTGGGGTAGCTAATTTAGTGTCTGGTAACTGAAGATGCTTTTATATTCTGTAAAACTTCAGTGCAAGCCTTTGAACTTGGATTACGTGCAACTGCCGGGGAGTAGAGGAGGAAGAGGAAGAAGCAGAAAACCATGGTTTGGTTTCTGGGCAGGGAGTGAGTTCTTGCAGAAGGCACGGCACTTGGCAAGGGGAAAAACTGAGGTTGATGGTGTTGAGCTGTTTCACTCCTCGTGTTTATTAAATCTTGTAAAACTGTTGGAACCATGACGCTCTTAGAGATGAAAATAAGATAACGTGAGTAAGCACAGAGCCTTTACTGCTCTCCAGTACATTGTTTACGTATGACATTGTTTTCCTTACAATTGTTAAAATGAGTCTGCCAGATTACCTTAATGGTATCTTGACTTGCTTGTCTCCTATCTGGGAACAAGGTCTGTCCTGCCTTGCCTCTGAGGTTAAGTTAGCGAGTTTAGTGGAAGGGCTGTTTCTTGTATCTTTTTTGAGGAATTTTATTGAAGTGTTGTTGAAAGTCTGGATATGGCTCTGTAGTATTGAAAAATGTAGGCTTTGATGCATGCCTAATTAAGCCGTTGTCATTCTTAGCCCATTGCCTGTAAGTGAAAGCTGTTGAAAGAGTACATGTATACTGGTGTATATTCTACAAACTATGAACAGTGTAGACCAAGGCTGTAGAAAATGCGTTGTTTTGTTTGTTTTGTTCTGTTTTTTTTTGTCATGGTTGAGAAGCATGAAGAGATTGCTGGTGAGTTCTGAGTGACTTGGAGGTTGTTCTTTAATTATTTTTTTTCTGCGTTGTGATCATCTTCTGTGGCACTTGATCAGGTAAGCCACCAGTCCTTTCTGTTTTCCATGAGCTGCTCTCTTGCAAGCTTTCCTCTTTGCATTTTTTCTCCCCTGAAATTATCCTTTCAGTGTAGCAATTGGACTGATTTTGGTTTGTGAGCATCATATGCTAGTCATCAGAATGACTGTTCCAGTTGTGAAGAGGACCTCTTAAATAATAGTCAGATGGCACCTCATTCAATGGTCCGCTGCTCTAGCTGGTTTTGGTGTCAAAATTTACTTCTTATGAACTTCATTTTAAGCTTCCTTAGCAGTTGTTGTGGGCAGAGAGCAAGGATATGACAGTTCTGCTTATTAGAGATAGCAAGTGGGAGTTTTGTCCTCCTGCCGCTTCATGTTCTGTATTGCCCGTTGCCAGTGGTGCGAGGCCTCTAGGTTTTGCATCTCCTGCTCTGCCATGGGTCCAATGGAATTTCAGACGTTTCACTGTGTATCAGGATTTTAATTTTTCTATATTTAACCTGTTTAAGGTTCCACTTTATATGTTTAAAGCATTTCCTTTTGGGGGAGTGGTGGTGTTTGTTTGATTTGGACTCCGTGGTTAGCTTTGATCGGGAGCGTGGTGTTAAGAACTTGATCTGAGCACAAGCTTGAGGATTTAAAAAAAATACCTCTGTTCCTTCCGTTTGTGTATGAAAGTGTGTTGGAGCTTTCCCTGGTGATGCTGGTACTTCATTTGAATATCTTGGAAGTGGTTTCTTATAATAAGTAAATTTATCCTGTGAAAGAAACTTTAATCATCTAGATTTTTTTTTTTTTCATTACTTCCTCATGCCTAGTTGGAAATTTATGAAATCTGGTAGAGGTTCCAAGACCCTTAAGGACTTGCAATGTTAGATTCATTAACTGCTCTAATTATGTGACTTCTAGGGCATGCCTGCGTGCTTCAGGGCAAATAGGTATAATGACAAATACATGAAACCTGGCCTAAATGATGGCTTCTCCTTAAATGCATCTGGGTAGCTGGTGTGACTGTTGAAAATTTTAGCCAAAAAAAAAAAAAGGCACAAAACAATGATTGGTCAGATGATGATACGTGGCCACTATACAGGGGTGGTTTTATTTGGCAGCTACTTATTTGGAGGGCTGAAAAACTTGCCACAGGACTTTCTCCCAAGGGTTAATGGAGGATTTGGTTTGTTGATCTGAGTGCTCCTTGCTTTTTTTAGGAAACTTTTTTTTTCTCCACAGCTACAAAAGCAAAAACCTTTTCTCTATGAAGCAAACGGAAGCAAACAGATCTGTATTTTCCTGTGATTGATGTAGGCTGATACGGATGGCTTTTGAAATTCAAACTACAGGCAGCTTCTGACATCTGTGTTGCAGGTAGCTTCTCTGAGGTGGACTTGTAGATAAGGCTGTTGCATGGGCCTCTTGCGACGTTTAATGTCAGAAAGCTGAGCTAAGATGCGTTAATTTTATTAACGCAAGTAAATTGAAGCAATAATAAAAGGAGGTGGTAATTTGTAAAAGTGTATTTTAAAGAGCAGAAGACCTGAGTCTTTCCATTTTAACTTCAGTTTCTGTTCAGGAGGGATAAAATGTCATCAGCTGAAACCAAGAATAACAAAAGTTTAATTTTCTCATGGTAGATGAGAAGCTCTTAATCTAATGAAAGCCATAATGTCAGGAGCAGAGAAACCAGTTTCTTGGGAGAACTTGTGTCTGATGGTTTGTCTCGATGGTAATCATGCAAGAGTTAGGCTGCTCATTGCTATTTCCAAACAGCAGTGGAGTAAATTTCTGTTAGACTCAGGTGGTAAATGGCCTTCGCCTGTGCTTTGTAACCAAGTGTTGAAAGAAAGGCACACTGGCGCTTGAGAGTTTGTTTAGATTTGCCAAAATGGAGTTTTTGTGTGTGTTATTAATTTGTTGCGATATCAAGCATGTCTTTTGAAAATGTTTGTTGGAAGGTTTCCTTTTGACTCTGAGTGAGGAGGGAGAAGTTAAGTTGTTGATACATCTATAAACTGAAAATAAACCTAAAATTGAACATAAAAGTAACTTTCTGTTACTCTGTCTGGAAGTGATCATTTGGAGTCTTGAATGGTACCTACAGGGAGTAACAGAACTGGTCCCATTGGAATTAGTATGAAATTAGAGCTTTACGTGCAAACAAGATCTGAGGACTAAACAGCGCACCATCACCACCGCTCCTCCGTGCTAGTGGGTTATTTTTTGTTGTTGTTACTGCCTTTTTTCCTCTTGCCGCACCAGAATAGAGAAGTCCCTGGTGACATTTCACAAACGCAGAGTGCTCTTAGGAAAAATGCTGCTGTTGGAGGCCATAGGATTCTGGAGTGAGCCATGTGTTGTTGCGGTTTAGTAATCACAAGATACTTGAATGATAGAGAGAGGTGTATGTGGAAGACGGCACACATTCTCCAGTTGTAGACAAGAACTGTTTTTCTTGCATTTCCTTAAGAGAAACAATCAGACTCATTAAGATGATTAATTAATGCAGTTTCTACCATTAATCTTTCTGAACATTGATATATTTAGCATGCAGTAAAATACATTAACATGCCATGACCCTGTGCTGATTGTTAAACTCCGCTCTTCTTTGAACAGCTTAGTGCTGAGGTAGCTGCACATAGATTACAGTGGGGTAAGAATGACTCCCTCCCAAATGAAAACATTTAATTTGATAAAGCAGATAATAATGCTAGCTCTCTCATTCTTCGGTTGTTGAATGACTTAAGCAGAGTATGTCATTAATGCTATTAAATGTTATCAAATAGGAGTGAGGAAGTCGTGATATGGAAAGGAAGAAAATGAGCGCATCATCATCATGTACAACCTTGGCCTTGTGTCAGACTGATCCATAAGAGAACTCATTTAAACTTGTTTAGTTGAACTATTTATCATGCAGTTTGCTGGCTTTGGAAAATGAAGATGAGGGAAGAATGAGCACAACTTTCAGATAAGCCACAGGTTTTATGTGACTGATTTGAGTGACTCCAGTACAATGGAAATAAGCCCTAGACTTGCTAACTTAAGGCAGTCTTCCAAAACCTAGTTGAAACGTTAGTGAGAGCTACACACGAAGAAATTTTACAGAACCTTTTTTTTTTTTTACTGTTTTACAGTAGTAATGTGAATGAACAGCTACTTGAAGTAAAAATTGATGTGCCTAAAAAGATAGACAGTACCTGAACTTCAGGAAGAGTAAGATGGAAGGTTGAGATGACTGCAGTGACTAAAACACTGGTGGAAGGCAATGCTCATCTCCAGAACGGTGGATAAAATCCCATGCAGCTATGTTTAGAAAAGTATGTAATTATCTTCATGTTCCCAGTTGTATCAAAAGTGATTGTTTACATTTTGCAAATTGATGTTTCTTGTTTAAATCTGCAGGATATTCTTGATGCTGTTCTTCAGTTGATTGTAGAGACTAATTGGGGGAGAAAGATTTATGGCTACATTTACTTGTAATCTCAATATGTTTTCATTTGAGTCAGTCAAGAGAAAGAGATTGACTTCCTCTTATAAGAAATCCATGTGAGCTTCTAATTCAGGTAAAAAAAACCCAACAAACAAAAAAAGCACTCGCCAAACCCCAAATCTCACTGTTTTAACATGTCTGTTTTTGACAAAAGGATATGAATTGTAGCTTAACTTTTTAAAATCCTTTACAAATTGAAGACTTTCTTTTTTTAAGCAGATGCTATTTGGAGTGTGCAGTAGTGGTGAATTCTTGTTAGGGTAATGGCAAAGCTCTGAGTTATTTCAAGACTCAATAAATCTCTCCTTGAAGCACTGCTGGGTGCTGTAGGTACTGTAACTACTTGGGTCGTGTTGTGGGACACACAGAGATCTGCTCTTGCCATGGCAGGAAGCCTGACGCTGCAATACAATACTCCGAATCTGTCTGATATTCCTTTGGATGCTTTTGGTCTCTCTAACTTTCAGAAAACTTTTTTGAAACTTCTTCAGACAGCTCCAGCTTCAATGGATATTGAATATTATTTGTCCAATGCAAACCATCTGTTATCTGTTTTGGCAGCCTTCAGGTAGTAGCGTTCAAAGGAAAAAAAATGCGTCCCTCGGTGCTATGTTTTTTTGCTTTACCGTCTTCAAACAAGTTAATCTTGTGGTGTTCATCCATTTGCCCAAGTTTCTTATCTCTGCAATCCAGGCTTGAGGATTCACTTGCAGACCTGGTATTTGGGGATTTGGAAGGGAGAGGTTTGGGGGTAGGAAGTAGTGTTATCTCAATTATTGATTACTTTTGCATTTCTTCCATTGATCTTTGTTTATACTATAAAACTGCTTAAAACTGTATTCATTTCAACCAACTAAATCGTGGAAATTGATTTTTGTGCTGTCACAAATGATGGCATTCTTATGCCTCTTGAATCTGGTTGGAAGAGCTGGTATTTGTGATGGTGACATAGGCTATAAGCAGGTCTAATGGCTCTGTTCTGTGGAGCTCTGCAACTGTGACTAGGCTAATTCGGTCACAGTTTCACCATGTGCTGATATTTCTCAACTCCTAGTATGCATGCACACAGTAAAGAACGCTCTTAGGAGAATGACTTCCTGGTGAGACCCTCAGAACATGCTACTCAGTTGTAGGACAGTACTGCATGTTTGTAACATGTGCTGCAGTTGTATTTTTGCTTAGGTTCTTTTACCAGAATTTAGCCACTTGCAGCTGTGGTGATAGCACAAAAGTCTCACACTGCTATTAATGTGTGAGTAATTTTTTTACCGCTTGTAAATAGATGCTGTCCGTGGTGGAGGACTATGTTGCTTATGCCAGATCTCAGCTGCATTCATCTGCTTTAATCTTGTATGTGGGCTTATTCTTCACTAGATCCATCACAGGTGTTTGCTCAGAACTTTTGGATTGTTTAATACTGTAAGTACGGCTAATTCCAGAGTTCCTGTCCCTCACCTCACCAGTTACTATAACCCTTGGCTTTTAGGCAGCTTGATTAAAAATTGAGTCTGGTGGAGAGCAAGCTGATCTCCCCAATGTTCCACCTGCTTGATATTGGTGAGTGTGGGCCAGCAAACGATGAGGAGTTTTTGTCTTATGACCACATGTGAGTTATTTGAAACTAGTTAGAAATGTTACCCCTGAGAAGAGGATGTCAAGTCTTTTAACTTAAGGTATTATCAGATCGGCATGAAACTGGTAGTGTTGTGGGCAGTATTTGGCAAGAGCCCTCTGAAGTACTTGGGTGGTGCTGAACTTCTGTTGTACATTAAAAAAATTATTTGGCTTCTGTAAAAGTGCTATTTGAGGAATGCCTAGAGTCTTTCCCAGTCTAGAAAAATGTGGGATTTTTCTCCACTCTGCACAATTACAACTGAAGGGACTTTGTTCTTACTTTGAAAACATGGCTTGTATTAGCAACAGAGCATAGGAATCTCTGTAACTTTCTGAAAGTTTGGATCATTTTTCTGTAATAAAACAGTAAAACTGTTAATTTTCTACTAGCAATTGGACCGTCTTTCACTGAAAGATGAGTATAAAAAAAAAACCCAACACTGAAATGAACAACACTTCCAATGGGTTGCCTGAAATTTTAGTGTTTTTGCTAGCTTGGGTTTTTTTATAGGTTGCACGGGAAAAAGAAATCAAGAATAAATTGAAGAGCACTCTACACACTTTTTTAGTGTCTTAATTTCAGCATTTAAACTTAGAATTGAGGTAAAAGTAAGAACTCAGTTTGTTTTTACACATGGACCACACGTGCTACTGTCTCTACAAATGAGAGTGAAGATAATTAACTACAAATTAAATACAGCCTTGCTTTGGGTAGGGGTTTATTGCCTACTTTCTTGATGGCGTGAGGCTCGTGATTGTACTCTCTCTTCCTCAGTTTTTGCGCATATGATCCAGTTTCCACAGAAGAGTGGAAGGCCTTAGTATTTGATGAGTTCCTACGTGTTAAAAGAGGCAGTTAAGACACTGGGGTTGGTTTCTTCGTTGCTCATAGCTGGGCCTGCATGAGAAAGCAGAAGTAACCTGTGGTAGTTCTGGAAGATGAGTTTGGTTTGTTGCATTGTGATGCTGGAGGGAGGCAATAGATATCCATGAGGAACCCGCTTCCATTTTTTTTTTTTATATTCTGTCTGTGTAATATCTTATTTACTACTGAATAATTGCATAAATATGGGGGTAAGATACGTTCTGAAGATGCCACTGGAGTTGTCAATTTTGTGATTTTCTTAGCGGTTATTCACATATCCAGTAAACTTTCTGAGTATCAGCAGACTAATTCTACTGGAGGTTAATTGCCTCTGTGAAGTGCTGTACAGTCAGAGAATGAAGTTGTTTCTGAGATATTTGGGCTGTTCAGAGTTGCCAACCGTATGCTGAAAGAGCAATGTTTGGTCATAGGTCTGGTGCAGGCAGATCTACAGGCTGTTTGTAGCCCGAGAGTTTGGGACTGATTATTTAGTGTAGTTTCAGACACAAGGAACTTAAAATCCAAATTTGATTCCTACATAGAAATTAAACATCTTTAGAAGCTGGCATGCATTCTTACGACAACTTTCATCTTATTTTAGATGAACATCTCATGAGGTCACTCCTCTTTCTGTTTTGAAGCTTATACTGGCGCAACATCATAATTAAATGGGATGCATTTTCTAACTTTAACATGTATTGTTTGATGGGTTTTTTTGAGACATCAAAAACTGGAATAGCTTAACTTAGAATGGTAAGAGAAAAACAGATTGTTATTCCTTGAAAAATACAAGGAATTGAACCAATATTTATTCCATTTTTATGGCTGGTAATTTGTTTCAGGTCCATGTCTGTGAGTGATCAGCTGTATCTATCTGTCTTCAAGTTAAGGAAAGCTACTGACATGATCTCCAGTTAATCACTGATCATTTGAGACTTGATAGCTGCTGAAATAATGAGAACACATCCTCTTTGTTATAACATTTGTAGTGATGGGTTTTTAGCATATCCTGAGTATTGCACAAGATACTGAAATCTCGTAACTCTAGAGGAAACCTCTCTACTTGATTATCATTTGGATTGGATGGATAATGCAAGATAATTTGAAATGTATCTCTCTTTCTCTCAAAAAGGATTATTTGAAAATTGGTCTTTTCTAGTTGACAGTGTCTGAACAGTTCTGATGCTTGAGGTATCTTCTTTGGTGATCAGAGGAGCACCTTCATCAGTAACTTCTAGAAAACCAAGAAACAGTTCTGCCAAATAAAGTACAAGAAGTGTCTTTGCCATCCTGCTTGGAGATAAAATTGCTACTCTAGGTAGGACAGATTGATGTTAACGGTGGAGTGAAAGGAAGGGCAAGAGGGGAAAACCCGTGCTACGGTCTGAAAATCTACCAAGTTTTGCCTCTTTTCCTATTTTTGAGATTCTTTCGTAGTAGGTAGACCCCGTGTACCTGAAAAAGAGTTTCTTTAAACTCCTGGCGGTCCTTGGTTCAGACTTTGAAGAAAGCTTTGGATTCTTTTGCTGCAGGGTCAGCGTTTTGCATTTCTCAGGTGCCGAAGAGGTAAGGAGCCGAAAGCTGTTTTGGAGCCTTGGTGTCTTATTTTAGTATACTAGCTTGGTCACCACCCCTGCTATCTGATAGCCTTAATCCATCATGGAAACCTACCTGCCTCTTGGCTTTCAGCTATGCTGTCTTGTCGTGAATGATTATTTCTACTTGCCTGTGCCTTTGAATGTGGTGGCTTACGCTTCTTTTCCTGAACTCGAATCACCCTGAATGTTTTATTAGCTAAAACTACTATTTGGCTTGGCTGATGATACTGAATTGTGTGTGTTGTGGTTTAACCCCAGCTGGTAACCAAGCACCACGCAGCTGCTCACTCACTCTTCCGCACCCAGTGGGACTGGGGAGAGAATCGGAAAAAAGTAAAACTCGTGGGTTGAGATCAAGACAGTTTAATAGGACAGAAAGGAAGAAAATAATAATAATGATGATGATAATAATACAATGACAATAATAATGAAAGAATTAGAATATACAAAACAAGTGATGCACAATGCAATTGCTCACCACTCGCCTACCGATGCCCAGTTAGTTCCCGAGCAGCGATCCCCCCCTCCTGGCCAACTCCCCCCAGTTTATATACTGGACATGATGTCATATAGTATGGAATATTCCTTTGGCCAGTTTGGGTCAGCTGTCCTGACTGCGTCCGCTCCCAACTTCTTTTGCCCCTCCAGCCTTCTTGCTGACTGGGCATGAGAAGCTGAAGAGTCCTTGACTTAGCATAAACACTACTTAGCAACTACTAAAAACATCAGTGTGTTATCAACAGTATTCTCATGCTAAATCCAAACCACCCAGCACTGTACCAGCTACTAGGAAGAAAATGAATTCTATCCCAACCAGAACCAGGACAGTGTGATATACTTGTCCTTCAACTGTTGCTCTCCCAGTAGGATATGGACGGCCTTTTTCATGCGATGTCTGTCAGAAAATGGATTGTGTGTATTTGAAGCTGACTATATAGCCAATATTCTCCAGTTTCTAAATATTGATAGCTTATTACACAAGCCTTTTAAAACAAGATACCTATTTCAGGAGCGAGCTGTTTTGTGAGTTCTGGAACTGTGATGTTTTTCTCCTGTTTCTCAAGTTGTGATTTTGGTGTCTGAGACCAGTACAAGCTCAGACCAAAACTTTTTCCGTAGAAATGACTTCACAACAGAAACTCGTGTAAACAGGCTTCCAGGGAGTTTCATTCTCTTCCTTCTACCTACTGCTTTGTCTTATTTGGGGAAGCTGCTGATGGGTTCAGAGACTTCGGGGCGAGGGGCGAGAGAGGTAGCACAGGAGGGCAGACATGCAGTAACTGGGTTCAAACGATGATGCTCCCATGGGAAAAAAAACCCATCTCATTTAGACTCTTGGTCAGTTGTTCGTTCAGTATCCGCATACTAGCTTATCTTCAGATTGGTCTACCTGCACGTTATGGTACACCTAACTTACTAATTGCTGCGTGGATTGATTTCTAACAGCTAAGATAGCTGAAGCAGCTTGATTAGCAAGGAAGTGGGTTATTGAATTTGAGACTTGTTGAAGTTCTAAGCATTGATACATCAAAACCTATAGACTCCCTACGTTTCTCTAAGGCGATATTGCTAGTGATATAAGGTGCATTACGTGTGAGTGACAGTTGCCCGGTTAGGTTTGGCTTTGTCAAAAGGATACCTCGTTTGGAGAAATCTGCACAATTAGGATTTTTTTCAGAAAGATCCTATTTAATTTTTTTTATGTAACAGATGATTCTGTAACATATTTTTGCAAGCATTTCTTTTTTAGGTCTAACACAGTATTTTAAATGGTTTTAAACTTCATGAAGTTGGGTTTGGACTATTCTGCAAAGTGAGCTGTTGATTTTCCTGTAGTAATTAGGGAGAGGTCTCTGAAGTAGAGAATAAAGGCATTTTGTGGGAGACCTGTTAGTGTCACCTGAAGTATTCTGTCTTCCCCACTTATTTTCTCTTCAGAGTTTTCTTTATTCTTGGTTTTTCTTGTTCCAACCTTACAAATGCTCTCACAGAATGAAAAGTACCTATGTTTTACAAGGGGAATTCTTTCTTTAAAGTGCTGACACAGATGAGTGAGCATCACCCAGATTTGTCTCCTGCTTTCATGTACTTTTCTGATGGGTCACTGGAGCCTGACCTCACTTACGCTGGCCACTTGTGCTTTTAGAAAAAAAACCAAACGGAGGAATCTGAGGCAGTAGCACATTCTCCAGGGAACTGGTAGGACTTGGAGGATGAAATGAGATTTGGATACGAGGTTGTGGCTCTCTTTAAACACCACATCTAGGCATAGAATAGTTCTAGCAGTCAGGATTTAGGAACAATTCCCTTAGGAGAAAAGTACAGACTAAAAAACTTCTAGAGGCTTTGTTGAAGTAGATTAGTCAAACATTTTGTAGACATTTTCCTCTTTTTCAAGGACTGACTGTTAATGCTGGCATAGCTGCTTTTGTGTAGTAACCCCCCAGACCAGACCTATATTTGAACCTCGTTGTGAATCTGCCTCAGATTACGGTGAGGAAACGTTGCCACTTATTCAGAATTGTGTATTCAAGGTAATGGTCTTGACCGTTGTGTTTGATATGCCAAGCAGTGCAACACGACATAAAGCAACAAAATGTGAGGTTCACTGTGATGGAGATCTGTGGTGAAAACTCAGAATTTTTTTATTAAATTGTGGTTTTATGCATAGTGCAACACAATGTAAAATGATTAGTGTGACAATGCAGCGTATTAAGAAAATGTATAGCTTTTTTCCCCCGATCTTGCAGATGTTTCTGCAAGACTGGAACACAGCGTTTCTAAACCGCTGTCGTGAGACCAGATGCCATCAGAAAGTTGCTGATGTGGAGCAGTCTCTCCTGGCTTAGTGAAGTTTTTGTTCTTACTGCCTGAGGATGGCTGACTGATGCTGAAAAACTCTACGTAGAGTTTTAGAATTGTTACCCCTTAGAAGTTGGTGACCTTCCATACTTGTGTCAAGATACACATACACTACTGTTTTTCCTTACGAGCCTCTAGGGAGTGGGTTGTCATGAATATTAATAAATGTAATATTCCAACCAAGAACTGCTTGTTGATCGGTATTTAACTATCTCTTCTTGATAGTCTCCTTTTAATATTACTTTAGAGGACTTTCTTAAATAGAAGTGGAAAAGGAAAAGGTATTTTTCCTTTAACTTACAATGATGTTGTGCAAGCTGAGCTACTTCAGAAAACCTGTGTGCTTATTTCTGAGAAGCAGCTGATGAAATTCCAGGCTGAGCAAGTGAATAATAGCAGACATCACTGCCGCTGTGTTTATTGCAAAGTTGTTTCTCTGGACTGGTGTGGTCTTTAACTTCTGAACATCTCTGGCCCTGTAATGTTGTCGTCTTGTCTCTGGTGCCAGCTGCAAAACTGTAACTGCCCAGTTTGTCTACCTAAAGTCTCCCACCTAGTAATTTTGCTTCACTTAATTGGTAGAACAGAGTAAAAGTTTTCTATATTTGACTCCTATTTACTTTAATTATAGTAAATTTTGTCAGAAATAAAATACCGCCGTGCTTCATACGTTACGAAGCTCATCACAGTGAGCTTCATGTTTTTCTATGGCTATAAGTCATTGTTCTCCGTATCAGCCATGAAGTTGACTGAAGTTTTCTGAAGTCTGCACCTGTGTTAGTGCTGGAACTAAGAACCAAGGTGTTGCCATGAGAACTGGCAGCACAATGTGGTTTTCATCCGCAAGATGTGACTGTTTACAGCATCTGTGAAAGCTGTTAGTGAGACTCGGTTATGAACCATCATCTTTTTGAGCCCAGATCTATATACTTTAACCAAGCAGTGCTGTTCTTGACGTTTACCTTCTCTGTGCTTATCTTCTTTGTCTTAAGCCCTTGGTGTTTATGACACAGGAATTTCTTTAGCTCTTTAGGGAGTCCTTAACCATCAAGTCAGCAGTGTTGTAGGGACACTGTGGACATGGGTTTGATAGACTTTGTAAAGGACAGGGGGCTTAATTTCAGTTCCTTACGGTTTCTTTGCTCACGGCTACAATCAGTTTGTTGCTCTACTTATGCATGCTGTGTACTTTTAACAGTTGATTCCGTAATGAATGCCACTTGCGAAGTTGTTCTGGGGTATTTCTGTATCATCTCTGTGCCTTTGGTCAGTATACCAGGTTGTCTTCAGAAGTGCTAGCGCAGCAGGCCAGGTAGGCACAGCTCCTCCACAATACCATTACCTTGAGTTACTCTTCCACGTAGTAACTGGAGGGATAATATTCCCAAGTTCCACCCGCAAAATACGAGCGTGTAGCAGGTAGAAGCATGCCTTTTATGATCCACTAAATGTGAAGAGCTCCGAGCAGGCTGTTTGTCTTGTAGCCTTCCACTTTGACACAGCTTTTATTGCTGCTGGCTTTGGCTAGTTACATACTTTTGTAATGCTGTTGTGGCTGGCTGGCTTACCTCCATAACCAAAATGAAGGTAAATTACAGCATTCAGCACAGAAATGGATCAGCAGTTAACAATGCTTGTGTTTATAATGCAGTTTGAAATTTATATTTGAGATGTGATGGTAATAGCGTGTCTTATTGTTCTCGCTTGTTTGTGCTTATCCTGTGATCTAGGAATTCAATAACACCAATGTTTGGTACTGTACTAGAAGAAAAGTGAGGCAGGAGGCTTTTAAAATGGAAAATATTTAATCATTAACTATTGGAGCGGAGGTGGATTGTGGCTCTAGTGGGAACTTTGGTTCTTTTGCACATCATTACAGTGGTCATGGGTACAGCTCCTTGGGGAGATAGCAATTTTTTTTAATTTTTTTTTTTTCTTTTTTCTACATGGTAAACTAGGAATAGCTATGCCCTTGAAGCACATATTGGCTCTGTATGTCTGTGGAAAAGATTTCCCTAAAGCTTTTAGATCTTTGGTTCAGTAACAAGAAAATACCGCTGCGGAAAAGGAATGCCTTACATTTAAGTTTATTAAATCTGTATGACTGGAGGGATGGAGAGGCAGACCAAATGAACGTGCAAGGGATTTGGCTGTAATGAGGCCCTGGCAGCAGTGCACAGCTTTCTTGCTGTCCTTCAGCTGTCCTTTGTGGACGGATGAGAGGGGCATGGCTTTTAGGTACAGATGGAAAAGCAATGTCTCACTTCTCGTTTTAAACTGTTTCCCCATGACTATTGAATCAAGTGCTGTTTAGCCTTGAGTCACTGAGCCTTATTCACTGTGGAATTTACTGAGGCAAATAGCTACGACGCGCTGCTGCTATTTATAACGTTATCTCATTGTCTGTGGGTTACATGAAGCCGTGAGGTATGAGGATTTGAAGGACATGGGTGGAGGGAGACCCTTTGGAGTGTGCGGCGTTTCAGAACTTTGTGTTTATTGCTCCAGCGTAACAGGTGTAGTTCCCCTTGCAGATTGCTGCCTCATGTCCAGGGCTGATGGGTAGGCAATCAAGAGGTGACTTTGAGGATCTTTAAGTAATTTTGCCAAGGCTGAGATACTAATATCTTGAGGTAAAAAGTTTGTTTACTCTTTGTAGACCTCAAAATTGAGGAAGAAAGGTAAGGTGACCTTTGGAATATGTAGAAATGATGTTAGACCTTTGGAAGTAGACCTTCACCAGATATTTTCTCATAAAGATTTTTCAGTAAATTGTAAGGTGAAGGGGTTCAGATATTCATCCAGCTCGTGCTACCAAGCTGAGGGCTTCCATAGGGCATGGAAGAGGATCCTCAAAATTTACTAGTCTTTTTTTTTTTTTTTTTTTTTTGAAACCCCCTTTG